>NC_142954.1:23846555-23854055 GCF_046866305.1 Octopus bimaculoides | reverse complement strand
TTTCGTTGCCTCAAACAGATATATGAAACAATAATACGATGTATATATGTTTGCGTTAGAATACAACTATACATCTGTATACATATATATATACAATTTATATGCATATATATATACACACATGTTTATGTACGTTTATATGTATGTATATATGATTGTGTGAATATATATATATATATATATATATATATATATATATATATATATATATATACAGATATATATATGTGCACAAATATGTGTATAGATAAGTAAATAGAAATATTTATATAAGCATATACAGCTATAAATGTGCATCCATGTATGTGTATATTTATGTATATGTACATGTATACATGTAAATATTTATATGTTTGCGTTAGAATACAACTATACATATGTATGCAAATATATACATATAAAACTTATATATGAATATATATATATACACACACACACACACACACATGTATTGATATGTATACGTACATTCATATGTATGCATGTATGTATACATATATATATATATATATATATCTTATATATTATATATATGTGTATGTATATATATGTATACATATATATGTATATATATATATATATATATATATATATATATATGTATATATATATATGTGCACACGTGTATGTGTGTGCATGCGTTTCTATTAGTATGTAAGTGCGTGCGTAATTGTGTTTGTAGGCATCTAGGTATGTGTGTCTGATTTCACAATCAGAAACGAAAGCGGAATCAATAGAAGAGTTTGAGATTATATGTCTATTTGAAGCTCGATATTGGTGAGGTACAACTGAAAGCTTCAGGCTCGGATGCTTTCTCAAGCAGACTAATAATCACACACACACACACACACATATATATACGTATATATAGACGTATATATGCATATATATATACACACATATACGTATATGTATATATACGTATATATATATATATATATATATATATATACGTATAAGTATATATACGTATATATATACGTATATGTATATATACGTATATATATATATATATATATATATATATATATATATATGTATATGTATATATACGTATATATATACGTATATGTATATATACGTATATATATATATATATATATATATATATATATATATATACGTATATGTATATATACGTATATATATATATATATATATATATATATATATATATACGTATATGTATATATACGTATATATATACGTATATGTATATATACGTATATGTATATATACGTATATGTATATATACGTATATATATATATATATATATATATATATATATAATATACACATATATTCATATGCATATATATAAATATATACACACGCACACCCACTTAGATGTATATATGTATATATATATATATATATATATATATATATATATATATATGTATGTATGTATGTATGTATGTATGTATTACGTACGTATGTCTAAATGTGTCTATGTATGTCTGTATGGTAAAGTACGTTTTACATTGATCGATTACTATGTGAAATTGCAGTTTTTAACCGACGTCTGGTCGTCTCCTCATACAACTCAGACAGAATTCACTGGACGCTTGGTGATTAGATCCGACTGCGACGATGGTTTGACATGGTGTCACGAATGACTGCGTTTCAAAGATGACTTTCTCGATGGCAGCAGTGTAGAGGAACATGTTGGGATATATATGTGTATACTGGTTTATATGCATACGCGCAGTTCCTGGACCACATTGTCTGTAGGATGAACGGCAGAAAGGAAGAACGTCAAGTAGTATCTCTCATAGATAAATTCATTCTCATATTCAAATACACAATAGTCGTAGCTGGCAATTACTAAACCGTGGATAGATCGATGGAGTGATAAAAGCGGAATTTAGAGAGAGTGGAAGGTTGGCGTAAATTGAAAATACAGAAGCCAGTACCCACCTATGTGTCGTAGATTTGGGCCTGAAAAATGAACAGTGTAGGCAAGAGGAATTAGGGGGAATAAATGAAAGGGGAAGGGAAAAGTTCGATAGATAGATAGATAGATAGATAGATAGATAGATAGATAGATAGATAGATAGATACATACATACATATGTACATTGGTTGATAGTAAGGAAGGAAGAAATATCGGAGTAAAGAAAAAAGAAAGAAAGAAAGAAAGGAAAAGAATGAAAGACAGGAAGAATTAAACTAAGACAGAGGAAACATGGTGAAGGAGATTGGAAAGGAAGTAGAAACGAGAGTTTTAGCGTGAATCATTGCACTCACACAACGATACAAACACCCACACATACACACACACATATATATATGCATACACACATACACGCAAATATATATATATATATTTATATAAACTTATACATACATACACATACACATATATACGTGTGTGTATGAGCGTGTACCTCTGTGTGTGCCTCTGTGTGTTTGTTTCTATCTGCACGTGTGTGTGTGTCTGTATAGTATCGGATCTAAACATCGCGTTACCCTAGCAACTGTATATTTCGCATTCGTTCAAACGATTCTCTCTTTCGAAACCCAACTTTAAACTAAAATGATTTAATCAAAGAGGTTATTGAACCACTTCTCTCTGCAACAAGCATAACACTCGATGTTGCAATCACGTCATTGAATAGTAACAAGAAATAGAATCGCCTTCCTTCCTCTACCCCCACCTCTTTCTTTCTCTACCTCTCTCTCTCTCTCTCTTTCTCCATAGAAGACGTCGTACGAACTGTTCGGTACTATAACTAAAGTTACTCTCTCTTGTCCTTTTACGATTCTTTGAATTCAGTTATCACTTTACCGGATTCTTATTTTTCCCTTATCTCTTTTACCTTTTGCTTATTTCAGTCAGTAAACTACGATCATGCTGGAGCACCTTCTTGA
This sequence comes from Octopus bimaculoides, assembly GCF_046866305.1. NCBI lineage: Eukaryota > Metazoa > Mollusca > Cephalopoda > Octopoda > Octopodidae > Octopus > Octopus bimaculoides. The sequence goes on along the minus strand of NC_142954.1, from coordinate 23,851,180 downwards.
AGAGTTTCGTCGAATAACTCGCCTCCACCACTTCCTTAAAGTCTGGTACGTATTCATTCATAATCTTTTCCTTAACCGCTAATTTTCGAAGACGTACACAAACCAACACTGGTTGGAAAACAAAGACAAACACACACACATTCGTATATGTATACAGGCAACGGGATTCCACACAATTTCCGTCTACCGGATTCACTCACAAGATATTAGTCCTCTCAGTGTTACAGTTGAAGTCTCTTGACCAACGTGCCGAGCAGTGCGACTGAACCTGAAATCACATGGTTGCAAAACGACCATTTTAAACCACTGAACCATCTTTCTGAATATTTAAAGTCCACATCTATGCAATGTAACAAAGAAGAGACTTCCCCATGTTTCACTGTAAATCAAGGAGCGTGACTTTGTGGTTAGGGGGACCCGGATCACAAACGTATTGTCGTGAGTTCTGTTACGGGAAGCGCCTTTTGTCCTTGAACAAGACACTTTATTTCCCGATGCTCCAGTCCACTCAGCTGGAAAAAATGAATTGCAGGAGCCTCGTCACATTCCGCGTCACGCTGAATCTCCACGAGAACTTCCTTAAGGGAACGCGGGTCTGTGGAGTGCTCAGCCACTTGCACGTTAATTTCACGAGCAGGCTGTTCAGTTGATCAGATCAACTGGAACCCGCATCCTCAAAGTCGTCGGAATGCCAGTTAAATCAAGGAGAAATGAAGAGTCATCATGATATCTTTTGGTGCCTTTTGTTAAACTAAGACTGTTAATTCCGTCTTTGGTTACCTTCTCCCTTATTTCATTTGCGATCATTTCATAACATTTACGGTGAACCATAATACAACGACCTGAATATCAACTCTAATCTGAATCATAATATAATTATCTGTACTATTCACCTGTCGTTTATCCTCCTCAATAGATTTGGCCTTATCTCAGTTCTTTTTCTTCTATCTCTAATTTTTTGTTGTGCATTCTCGTTTTCCCATTCCTGTTATACGCCATCATAATGCATTATTCCCTCTTAAATGGAATGGTAATTTAGCAAGATTAATTTGTTCCAATTAGCACTAATCCGCGTACAAGATAAACATCTAATATCAGGAGAACAGACAGAAAAGATGCAACTTCATTCAGCTGAAAGTGATAATTTCCTAACACCAATTAGAAGTACAAAGCAAAAACGAATATTGTATCTGAAGGTCTATGACAGCAACCTTACACAATTCAGCTTGTGTCCTACTAGCAATGTTTTAATGAATTATCTTAATTAACTTATACTTCATTAGTTCATTAGTTTTTCTTTTTGTGTGTGTGTGTGTGTTCTGCTGACTTATATTATGTTGCATTCATTGAAATTTCAAATTGTCAACTTAATATGTAAATGTATTACCCTGAGTGGAGTTAATACTTTCCGGGTAAATTTTCTAATTCATGATGAATGATACAGATAGTGTTACTTTATTTGATCAATTCTACGTCAGCCCTGATAACGTAAAATTAGGTTTGCGTAAAAGTTTATCCCAAAGACAGAATAATTTGGAGGAGATGCATACAATAAAAGCGGTCCTATTAACGAAGGAATGTGGGGAAAATAATTAATATTTCTAACATGTCGTGAAACCACATAGTGACATCGGAATTGGTTTGTTAACACTCTCTCGTGCTTTCATGAACTGACTCCAGGATATAAGTAACTAAGAAATAGATAAATTATTCAGGGAAAACATACTATGCAAGGCAAGGAAAAAATATATTTCATATATGTAATGAACGAAGACTATAATGATCCAAGAATATAATTATTACGTGTTTATACGAATGGTATAAAACGTGTGAATGAAATTCCCCTTCAATATTGGATCGAGGGTTTCTACCGAACCTGGAGCTTAACTATAGTCTGTCCATAGCACTTACTCAGCATTACCTGACACCTTTGCGTCTTCTTGACACCAAAACCTCTTATATACATAAATATATATATATATATATATATATATATATATAACAAATGTATTGGGGGTTACAACGATGATGTCAGGAATACCTAAAATGTGACTGCTTCTCTGTCGTTTTGACGAGAAATATATTTCTCTTAGCAGAAATGTTCCTCTTAATTTGATGTCTTCATGGCAGATCTTCAAATGTTAAACAAGAAACCGACCAATGTGGCAGTCGAAACAAATTTATTTCTTTTAGTTTAACAAGGAAACATTAGTCGCCTAGTTTTTACAGGGCGAATCTGTAACAGAAACATATTCCACATGTCTGAACGAGAGTTGTACAAATCATGGGAAACTGCTTACAATTACAAACTGCGTAGAAACAACAACAATAAGAAAATTGTAGCAACCTGTAGCGTACAACTGAAATTGATCAGCGTGTATACATTTTTACAGCAGATAATTTATATTCCATGCGCTGCCATCTTGACTTGTTATCAAGACAACTGGTGACACTATAACAAACGCCTGCGTTGAATACGTAATTCATTCTTAAAAGTTTACACGACGAAAACAAGCTTCGCCTTCCTCGCATCTTTACAATTTCTACATAAATTAATCCTTTCCAATTTTCGAAGAAAGCTAGTAATTTTGAGGGATGGGAATAAGTGGATTACAATCAACCCAGCGCTTTAACTAAAACATATTTTATCAACTTTGAAACGATGAAAGCCAAAGACGTCCTTAGTGTCATTGAAACTCAGAATATAAAAAGCCGGGAGAAATGCTACGAAGCATTTTTCTCCGATGCGTTAACGATTCTGCCTGGTGAAAAACAAGTAACAATATAGAAGATTTCAATGAACGAGGCAAAAAAGACCATCGCCCCTAGTACCAGATTCCTTTCCCATTTATTTCTATCTTCCAATATCAACAACGATGGTCCCAGTATTTGATTAGTGCATATTTGAGCGATAGCGAAAGGCCTGAAAAGCTGATGGCTCTTAGCCTAGTGGTTAGGAAGCTCCACTCCACTGACGATCGCTATATCGTAGTTTCGATTACTGGACATGGTGTGTTGTGGTACTGAGCGAAAATTTTCATTTTATTTCATCCCAGTCCACTCAGCTTTATATGACTACCCCTGCGATGGACTGGCGTCTCGATGAGGGGTGATCTTGTGATCCCGGTCACTTCCACACCATGAAAACCAGCTAACCCAGTCTAAGTGTTTTAAACCCAAAGTAGCAATGTTCAAAGATTGATTTTGATGATGATGGTAATGACGATGCAAAACCGATGTAACGCAAAGTTGATCGAGATAGGATTCGAACTCTCATTACAATAAACGGCCATGACTAGATACGCCAACTTCAACTGCCGATCTCACTAATTTCTCCTTCGAACGTTCCTTAGAAACGCAACAATCACATAAATAGCACTAACGAAAGAGACAGACAATCAGGGAGAGAGCGAGAGAGGGGGAGAGAACATATAGGTGGAAAGAAACGTATACATTGATGGGAACCTGTACGCACACACGTCTACGAATCTTTCCTATATTCCACATTGATAATGCGTTTCTGCTTCCACGTATATCACAAATGTACAGGTTTTTATGGGAGAGATGTAATAAAATTTCTTTTCTGCATCGAGATCCAGGCAATCGGCAAACCCATCCAGCATTATTTTATTACGTATAAGGGGTGTACATATAAGCATACATACATATAAGCATACATACATACAGGCATACGTACGTACGTATATCTGTATATCGATGTGCGTATTTATATATATATATATATATACACACATACACACACACACACATTTATATATATATATATATATATATATATATACATATATATATATACACCCATATATATATATACACCCATATATATATATATACACCCATATATATATATATATACACCCATATATATATATATACACCCATATATATATATATATATATATATATATATATATATACACCCATATATATATATATATATATATATATATATATATATATACACATAAATATATATATATATATATATACATATATATAAAGAGAGAGGGAGAGACAGAAAGAGATAGATAGAGCCATTGAGAGATAAATGGATACTTATGTATGTGTGTGTGTGTGTGTGTGTTTCTTTTATTGAGTATATATTTATTAGCAACCTTTTGAATGCTGGTTCTGTTACAGCTCAGTTTTCAACACACGGTTGCTCGCTGACGTTACCTCGTCCATTCAATATTGAGAAAATGGCTGTATTGACGAAGACTGTCTATGGCAATTGAATGTGCTCAAGAAACGTCTGATATTCCCATTTGATTCCACAAGCATCAAATTCGGAAAAGGAACAGATTATTCTTAGCATATCTAATGCATGTATACGCACCAATCTACAGACGCACACACAACGCCATGCAAGAACACACACAAGTGCGCCCACCCACACAGATGCACACGTGTAAGCATATACGTTCTTTTTCTACCGTCATTTGTTTTCCTCATTGGACTGTGGCTACGCTTGAGCAGTGACTTGACGGGCTTGGTCGAACAAATCGTCTCCAATATATAATTTCCTTTTGCATTTGGGACTTATTTTATCGATTTCACTTGACGCACCACTAGTTATAAGAGACAAATAAACATACCGACAACGA
>NC_142954.1:23824240-23839240 GCF_046866305.1 Octopus bimaculoides | reverse complement strand
TTTATACATATACACACACATATATACATATACATACATATATATACATACATATATATACATACATATATATACATACATATATATATATATATATATATATATATATTGCCTTAGCGCATACTCGACTGATCTGCACAAATTCAAATTTATAACGTTTATAAAGCCGTTAAGTTTTTGGTTCTGTTTTTCTTTTTATCAATTTGGTTTTACTGAACAACAAATACCTCTGGTACGGTTTTATTGATTTTAAATAAATAAAAAAAAAACAAATAACAAAAATCAGCAAAGAAATTATTCAAGTGACACCTAAAGTATATACCTGCGTAGATACATATACACACACTCGCACGCACCACCTCCAACCATCCACACATACATGCATACATACATATATAGTTTTAAGTTGTTTTCGTCCGAAATATTAATTAGGAAAGTTATTGAGTACGAAATACTCTTTACCGTTAATTGATCAACGGTTTATAAAACGAGATCTATTAGACGAAGAAAACATGAAACAAAACATCAAAAGAAACCGAGATTAATAACACGGCTGTTATATTCTAGTCATATTCTTAAATGCACTATTAAAGCTAAGGTTGAGTAATCTTAAAACACGGACAGCTGCTAAATATATGGATCGTGGTTTCGTTTGTGGCACGATCTCTTCAATTGTCCTGCTAATTCTTTTGCGAAATACAAGAACATTCCTAAGCCGCAATTCGCTTCTTTCCTTTGAAATACAGATTACTTGTTTCTAATCGGACTTGTATGATAATCAAGAGAAAAGGCAGAGTGGAAGGCAGAGCATTTTACGATCGAATTTAGATCTAGAGAATTCAATAGAACTAGTGTGACGTGTTGGTTGTCGATAGACTTAACTCATCGCAAAGCAAACGAAACCATTATTGCTAACCCGGTTACTGGCAATCCACTGGATCTGATTAAAAGAGGTCGATAAGCAGGGGCTGGGAGAATATTGAATGAAGTATAGAAACAAGGTGATCTCTCAAGTGAAACCTCATCTTAGTGAGTGGGAAGCAATAAGAAGATGACGCAGATTTTTTTCTGATATCGCCATAAACCTGCTAATGTCCGGTACGAGCTTTTAAATAGAATCTTCTGGTTGTTTTCAAATAATATGTGCGTGTGTGTGTGTGTGTGTAACAATTACAAAGAATATGGAGACTGGAAACATCTTCAAATTTTCCTTTCCTTTTAAGTTTTCCATTTAATTATACAGCATAATTGGTTAATATTACCGACACGATTTTCTGCTGCATAGACAATGTGCAGCTGCAGCGTAACTCGCTGTTTTCTGTTACACACCTTCATTCAGTTACTTTCAACGAATGTGGGCTGAAACGAACTGAATTTATTCTTGCATGGATGAGGGGGAGATGTAGAAACATGACATAGCTATAAAAATTGACATCGCATTTGACCTGATGTCGACCTTAATTCAATGACGAAACTGAGAGATGTATATACTAAAATAACTCAAAATATATATCTATACGTCTGTATATATATCTATCTTTCCTTCTCTCTGTCTCTCTCATATATAATGTGTGTGTGTGTGTGTGTGTGTGTGTGTGTGTGTGTGTGTGTGTGTGTGTGTGTGTGTGTGTGTATATTCGCCCTTATATAACAACGAATGAATAAATGAATAAATATATTCTTGGGAATAAAAAAAATGTGTTTTTTTTCCCTTATGAATTTTTTCACGCTGGCTTCTTGATAAAATTCTTGTAAAAGATCTTATCCTATTATTTGAATTAATTATATATATACCAGACGGACACGGACTTTTTTCATGGAAGAGGCGAATTCGAGCGTTATATGCATTCATACTGTCTGGATGTTGTGAGCCCCATGTGCTCACAGTCGGAAAGTTCCATGCTAAGCCCATATCTGTCACCACAAACATATACGAAAACAGTGTATGAACGGCAAAGAACGAACGATGTAGACTCTAGGCCGAATGAGAATTTGCAATATAAAACAGAAGCAGCGTTAGATCAAATAGCTGGTCTACGGGGAGTCTTTATCTCAGCAAATATGCAATAAAACTATTGCAAATCCCATAAGTAATACATACATGTAAGAGAGGCTTCTCAGTCAAAGAAATTATTTCCCGTTGTTACATGAACCTCTATAATACAGTTTCTATATATAGAGTCTACATAGAGTCAACATAAACTGTTGGCGTAGACGATAATTAAATAAAGCCCGGTTCACTGAATTAATAACAGATACATACACACGCATATATGCACACACACACACACACACACACACACATATATATATATATAGGTACAGGCTTGATGCGTAATAAGAAGCTTGCTTCCCAACCACATGGTTCCGGGTTCAGCCCCACTGTGTGGCAATTTGGGTAGTTGTCTTCTACTATAGTATCGAGTCGACTAAATCCTTGTGAGTAGATTTGGTCGACGGAAACTGAAAGAAACCTGTCGTATATATATATATATACGAGAGAGAGAGAGAGAGAGAGAGAGAGAGATACGTGTTTGTGTCCATCACCACTGGACAACCGGTATTGGTGTGTTTACATCACCGTAAATTAGTGGCACGTCAATACACCGATAGAAAAAGTACCAGGCTTAACGGATAAGTATTGATTTGGATTCATTCGGCTAAATATTCAAGGCGGTGCGCCAGCAACTCGTGAAAGTGGACACAAAACGTACAGTGTTGCATAAAGAATTGTATTTTCGTCCGTGAAAACCCGATTATGTGCACGAGTCAAATCCTGAAGACTGTAACCGCAGAAGTCCAGAAGTCCAAAACTCCAAGACGTTCGGATCTCACTCCATGTGATTTTAACCTGTGGGGTTACACAAAAGAGGAGGTGTACAAGACAAAACCTCACACACTGGAGGACTTGGAGACAGAGATTCAGGGGATTCAGAATGGTAACCCGGATAACATTCTTCAGAAGGTTGTTCATTCCATCTTTGGCCATTTGAGGAAACTGGTAGACGCCACCGGTGCTTACGTTGAAATGTGAAGATTCACTTTCATTTTCCCATGTATAAAAGAACATGCATTATTTGTTTCAATAAATTTGGAAAAGGAATATGAATGTACATACATATATATATATATATATATATATATATATAGACACAGACATTAACACAGACATTTCTACATATATCGCTCTTATCTCTATACACTTACATCCACATGTATCGTGTGTGTGTGTATATATATATATATATATATATATATATATATGCGAGTAAAAATAAATACAAAAAAAGGTGGATTTTTTTGTATGATTGTGTATAGAGGAATATATTATTTTGCTTAAAAGAGTTCCAACACTGTCTGTTTTTTATGTTTTATTTATATTCCTGCAGAACTAATGTGGGGTATAGAATATGGAATATACAATATATAATATAATATACAATATATAATATAAAATAAAATAAAAATGGATGGCACCATGAAATAAAGTATTGAATGTAGATGAAATATTGAGTGTTCTATATAAAGGATCAAATATATAAATATATAAATATAAATATATATATATAAAGGCGACTCGAGTTTCAGGGCTATTTCCCTTCGTCATGGCCGGTATGACAGTCTTTAACAGACTGTAATAAGTTGGCTGGTTTTCTGTCTTTTATACCAATTCCTATATATATATATATATATATATATAGGATTATATATGGAATTTTGGGGCATTACAACTTATGTTGTTCTAGCAAAACATTATTAGCATAGTACATCTTATAATTTGCTATATAAGTTATGCAACATTATATAACATTATGTAATATCGTGTTTCAATAAACCACCACTTTTTCACGCAATATAGACCTAGATTACTTTTCAGGTGATATGCTACATAAGCAGAGAAACAGTGAATTTTTATAAGACGTTTGGTTACTACATCTCACGTACATTTCATCAATATTTATTGCATAATGTGACTTATATAATTAAGAATTATTGCCAAATCATCAGAGATATACAATTTTAATCGGTAAAGTTTTTTTGTCATATAGAAACCTTTGCAAGATCATACATATTCTATAATGCGGAGAATTTCATGTTAGATTCATATCAATTTTGGTAATTATCCACCTCAAGCATCTTCCCACTTTATCTTAGATTTAATTGCTGCTTTCCAATATTAATGTATTTTTTCGTCAGATCTTAAACTATAAATTCAATATTATTAAGTTTTCAAATAATCCAAATGAACAAACTATGACGCCCATCGAATTGTATATATACATATATCAATTTTTAATAACATATGTGGAAGTTTAACAGCCCTGAATATTATTGAAGAGGAGAATTACAAGAGAATATACAGTACGTTCCTACAACTTCTGCTGCCATAAATGTGCTAATTGGCGAAATGCATAATTCAATTGGATGCCTCTACAAATGTAATGTCAAGAATAAAATCTTTTTATCTTACCGCCAAATGGTTTTCTTCCAAAAATCATTTAGATTTACAAGCAGCTATTAAATTTTAATTTCTTGTAGTCATTTCTCCATCTTTCTGTTTCAAATTTTGCAAACAAGACGATGGTGTAGAACTGCTGTAAAAGGTATGATTTTAAACTATATGGTACCGAGTTCAGCCCCGCTACTGCAGTCCAATAATTGAAATTTAAAGGTAGAAGATTATATATATATATATATATGTATAGGTTGAAAATGTATATGCAAAAATATAAAACGTGGAAGAGTGTTGCCTTCGGTTCATATAGTTTAATATATTTTTATATTTATATATACATATTATATGGATGTCGTTAGCTCCAACCGGTTTTCGCTATTTAAATTAGCTTTTACAAGGGACATTCTACAGTAATCAGTTCTCGTGACACAGGTGTTTCGTCATTTTGGATGTTTGAAGAAGAAGAAGAATGAGTTTAGAGAGTGAAACAAAGGAAGCAACAGGTGGCAAGGGGGACAACTGTCTCTTTCGTATTAGTTTAATATTACAAAGTATATTTATGTAATTTCGGTAAATATATTTGTTAAAATGAGATGTCAGTGTTATAAATATTTTTCTTAATTTAGACAATATATTCACTGCGTCTTGCATATATATATATTACAGGTTTCTTTCAATTTTCATTTGTTAAATCCACTTCCAAGGCTTTGGTCAACCCATCATTATATAAAACTCTTGAACGAAGTCTTGACTCATAACCATGTGGTTTTGGAAGCATGTTTCATACCACACAGCAACGATCCCTCTCTCTCTCTCTACCTCATATATATATATATATATATATATATATATACAGGCACACAAGGGGTACGGAAAAGGTCCTGGCTCTGAGTTAAAAAAAATAGAGGCGTATCAGTTAATTATGATTTTATTCAACACACTCCCGTCTCAGATTCACACACTTATCGCAGAGGTCCTTCACTTATTCTAAGCCCTGTAAAAGAACTTGGAAGTCTGTGCCTCCGACCAGGTCTTTCGCGAGACCCTTAAAGCCAGCACCCCCTCGTATATCATATATATCCATATACGCACTTACACTCATATATATATATATATATATATATATATATATATATATATATATGTATACACACACACACACATACATACATGCATATATATATATACGTACATACATACATAAATACATACAGGCAGACAGAGAGACGGACAGACTAACAGACAGGCGAACGGACGGGTAGATGCGACATCATTAGACTTGGAAGTTCCTAGCAAAGAGAGCACAATGCGAAGATTATTCAAAATCATTCTCTCTTATACAAGGTTAAAGATGTAACTTTACACTTTCCGTCGCTATATATTCTACGATAATGGCTTAGTAAATGAGAGGAACATCAACACTGTATCTCAATAACTCTCTTAATATATATGTGTGTGTGTGCGTGTATGTACTAATGTGTGGATGTGGGAGGCGTGTGGTGTTTTGTTTTATGTGTTCGTTCGTAGATGTATGTGGCTCTATATTATGTAAATATATGTGCATATTTGAAATTTCAATGTGTATTTATGTATACATACCTTCATACGTCTATCTATCTATCTATCTATATATATATATATATATACACACACACAAATATATACTTATATATCTATATTCATATAGATATATAATATATCTATGTATACATATATCAATATATATATTTGTATTTATTGTTATATATATATATATATTTATGAATATATACACCTATATCCACGTACACATATATGCGTATGTAGGTTTATATATATATATGTATATATATGTATGTATATACATATACCTATGTATACATGTATATATATATATATATATATATATATATATATATACACTCACACAGACACACTTCATGTGTTTATATATGTGAGTGTTTTGTATGCGTAACTGTATACTTATATTAATGTTTTGAAAAAATGCGATAATTGATAATTTTATTTATATTTTTATTTCCGATAAAACGTCTATTAAGATTTAAATGGAAATAGTTTATTGATTTAATTAACTATGTAGATTTCCGGAAAGTTCCATAAAGTCGTTACATCAAAGCCTCTGTAGTCAATTCACCATAATTCCAGACATTGCCGTATATTGTTTGCAGTCGTCTGCTAATCAATGAGAAACCAGTTTTATCATCTGTCTAGCGGACGTCAGGATGGAAGACTCTGATATAAAAGACAAATATTAGTCTGACAAAAAAAAAATCCACCAGCAAGAGAAGAAACTTGATCCATTCTATTCTTTTAATTCGACTTTGATGTCAGATAATTTAGTATTCATCAAGGTTTATCTTATTTTTAATGATGGAAATGGCTGCTTAGAGATATTTCACTCCTCCCACTTTTAGATGTCTTGTTCGTCTTTTAGTTCCTGAAGCAAATATGTGATTATAATTTCCTAGAAGATTCCAAAAATGGCAAACAGAAGGCCATTGACTTGTATAACTTTACTAACGGCTGAGGGAATTGATACATCCAAGTCCTTATTCTTTAAATAATTGCATTCAATATATCAACCCTTTGGGCGGGGGTTAAAATAAGTACCAGTTGAACACTGGGGTCGATCTGATCGACTGAGCCCTCCTCCGAAAGCGCTGGCCTTGTACCAAAATGTAAAACCAACATAAGGCGGTGATCTGGCGGAAACGTTAGCACGCCGGGCGAAATGCTTAGCGGTTTTTCGTCTGCCGTTACGTTCTAAGTTCAAATTCCGCTGAGGTCGACTTTGCTTTCATCCTTTCGGGTTCGATAAATTAAGTACCAGTTACGCACTGGGTCGATGTAATCGATTTAATCACTTTGTCTGCACTTGTGAGCAATAAAGAAATAAGAAACGTTAGCACGCCGGGAAAATACATAACGGTATTTCGTTTGTCTTTACGTTCTGAGTTCAAATTCCGCCGAGGTCGACTATGCCTTTCGTCGTTTCGAGATCGACAAATTAAGTCGACAAACTAAGTATTGTATATTTTTCATCATTTATTACGCAGCCACCAATAAGATTTATTCGCAATAAAAATACAAATCATTCTTCCTTCCTTAAATAATTCCTCCTAACTTTGTTTCTCGTTCTTGAAATTTCCACGTGTCCAGCTAATATAAAATACATCTATTTAAGGTGACCCAATGCAATCTTCAATATTTTTAGTCAAGATCTAAAATAAAACTCTGTCTTGCTTAACTTTGCTTTCCATTATTCACATAGTGTTCTAATGAACTGGCGTTCCAATAAATAGGCGTTTCATAAGAAGTGACGGCCAATAATTCAGTGTTTCGGGCGTTCCACTCTCGAACGCATTATTGTAGATTCGCTCTCGGACCGGGAGAAACGTTTATGTTTAGGAGTGAAATTCTTTATTTCGCTATGCTCTGATTTACTGGAAATATCCATGGGTCGTTGATGATAAATAACAGGAGTATTTAATCGACTAACGCCCTGTCCTTCGATATATGTGGTCTTGTCGGTATGAGAATCAATACGTCTATAATAGTATATTGTTTTATATTTTAGCTACTTGTGACTGAGGATAGAGCTGGCCTATGATCAATATTTCTTTTGTAATCGTCTCACTGTTTTCCTCAGTTTAGGGTTCCTGGCACCATATGCTCCTCCGTAAGCGGTATGGTTGATTTGGGGGATACTTGACAGCTATTTCTAGCACATCGATCGACTACACAGATGCACCTCAGCGCATGAAATTTGAGGTAAATAAATGTTATATATTTCCTTTACATTACATCCTCTCATGACATGGGTGTCGAGAGTCAAAACGTGTGACACGAGTTTGATCTTAGTTCGATCCTTTCTGTGCCTTTTCTCAACTGCACGTGCAATTTTCAGACTTTTATTTATATCAATTACATAAGACTGAGACAAACAGAAGACCTGAAAACGGTCAACCAAACTAAGGAAAATAGTGCTTAAACATCCTCAAATCTAAACCAAGCATCAATTTATATTTTATCTTAAAATATTTTTTAGCAAAAGATCAAAGGACGTGTTGGTGTGTGTCAGGAGAAACGTAATATTCAATGGTCTTCGCTAGAAAACCATTGATCATCTGTTTGATTAAAGTTGATGTTAGGCTAAGCAAGAAAAAACAGTGACAGAATATAAACATGGCACATCAAAAATTCCTAACTCTTCTACAAAATATTAGACATCAAGAAGAAGTCGATATATTGTATAGATGGCTGTGCATTATATATATAAGCTTCATAAGCACGAACATCGATGCGTGGGTGAGGGAATTCACTTTGCAGCTAGTTGGTTCCGGGTTCAGTCCTACTGCATGGCACATTCGATAGGTGTCTTCTACTATTATACCGAGTCGAACAATTCCATGCAAGTGAATGTTGTAGATTCAAAATGTCATGAAAAGCGTCGTGAAGAGGACTAATGTTATTTGTAGAAATATTGGTTTTAAAATTCGGCAGAATGCCAGCATTGTTCAGGGAACGGGTAAGTCGATTTTATCGACACCAGTGTTCAACTGATAGTTATTTTATCGAGGCTGAAAGGAAGAAAGTTGGACGCTAAGCACTTTCCCGCGATGTGTTAACGTTTCTGTCATCTCACCATCTTACCTTTCTGCTATAAGCATAAGGCCTAAAATTTGGTGGAGGAGAATAATCGATTATATCGACCCAGTACTCAACTGGTATCTATTTTATCGACACCGAAAGGATGAAATGCAAAATCGGCCTCAGCGGAATTCGAAATTAGAACGTAATGACTGACCTAATACCATTAAGCATTTCCTCCGGCGTGCTAACGTCGCTGCCAACTCGCCGCCTTTATGTTTGGTATCTAGAATATTCAATGAGATATTTTGCATGCTTAAGAACACTAAACCGATAACGTTAATTTTACGAGCAGGTTCTTCTGTTGATCGAATCAACTGGAAGCCTCATCTTCGTAAACGACGGAGTGCCAGCTAATAATGTGTGTGCGTAATGATTCTATCATTCTATTATTCCATTATCTGTTTCAGTCATTTGACTGCGGCCATGCTGGAGCACCGCCAGAAAAAAACAACTGCACGTTAATGCTATATTGCCTGAAGAAATGAACGCATGAATATGATCTACTCGATGTGCATAGTTGATACGGACTGTGCTGTAATCATTTCAGAATTAGACTATGATCTTAAGAAATACGTGGTTTGTAGAAACGCGCGTTGCGATGCATTAAGTATTTATGAATTCCATCCGTGGATTAATATTATTATTATTATTCAGTGGTCTTATTTTTATCACGTGCTTTTCACTTCACTACCGAGCGCAGCTCTGTGTGCCTTGGGTATGTGCTGTGGATTGTTGTGGTGCTCTCATTTTCATTGTATTGAAAGTGTTTTGCGTAAGATATGTGCAGTGCCTAGGAGAGCTATTTCCTGTATGTTATATATACTTGTTAGTCTTGGTTTGTTTTTGTTATGTATTTGTCTAACTGTTTTTTGTCATACCTAATGTGCCTACTATAAAATATTGCTTCAGTTTTTAGACGCCACAATCGAGTTACCTCTATTTCCAGATCTTTCTATTTTGAAAGTTTCTCCGTTTCTTTTAGAGAAGTAATCCCATCGATTTTGATAGGAGTTTGTCGCTTACTAGCGATTTTCAACTCATATATTCAAGTTTGATATTCACTGTTTAAACAGGGAGTGTTTAACTACAAACATACATACAAATACGAACACACACATACACACACGCACATATATACATATACCCATATATAAACACATGTATATCCACACAGACATATACACGCATACACACGAACCCGCACACGAAAAAAAACATAGGACCGTACACATAAATACATGTAGAGAATCAATAAACACACTTATACATATATTCACTCATTTATATTCAGTTATATATACTTAAACATAAACATGTATTTATATTTAAAATGAAGAAGGAAGGTTGATAAAGTAGATCAGTGCCCCGTAACCATTATGCCGCGGCACACTGGTGTGCCACGAGACGATGCTAGGTGTGCCACAGTTAACCTGAATATGATTTATTTCCCTATACTTTTTGTTATATATTTCTTTCAGGTGTGCCGCCGAATATTGAGAAGAGAATAAGCGCAACGCAAGAGAAAAATGGTTGGGTGGCACTGATTTAGAAGAGAAATAAAGAAATAGAAATGTTGGTGTTGCATTTTGGTATGAAATAGTTCTCTGAAGACCTGTTAAGGACCAACTTACCTGACAGCAAGTCTGCTTACCAATATGGTCAAAATACTTGAACATGTATTTAGTTTTCAGAAATAGTGTATATACACATATATACACAAATATACACGCACGCACACCAACATACACACACACGCACAAACACACACACGCACAAACACTACGTGCGCACACGATCTTACACCCACACAATACATACATACATATATACATATGTACAAGCAGACATATTTATACCCACACATAGATACACACATATATAGGTATGTACATATGTATATATATATATATATATATATATGTATGTGTGTGTGTGTGTGTGTGTGTGTGTGTGTGTGTGTGTGTGTGTGTGTGTGTGTGTGTGTATTAAATGATGTATGTATGTGTCTATATATGTATGCATCTCTGGTAGTCTTTCTCAGAGATAAAGGGAAATATTAGAAATTTTGTTCAAGTGGTGTAATATCATTTAATAAATAGAAATCAATAAAAAATAAATAAATAATTGAAACAGAAAATTATATAAATAAATGAATAGAATATAAAAATAACTCATAAATTATTCAAAAACCGAAGCGATCAGCTTGTTGGCGATGGGGATTTATCGAGAAGAAAATGGAAAAAGAGAAAAGAAGAACAATTTTTAGTAAATATATTTTTGACAGTAGAATATAACAGTTGCGGAGAAATATACGAAGTAATTGTGTACAGAATATGAATATAGGAATACACACATACATACGTATAATATACTGATAGATAGATAGATAAACAGATAACAAGAGAGAGAGAGAGAGAGAGAGAGAGATACAGTTTATTTTAAAGTCATATAAATTTATATTAATACATGTATTTAAATATGTATATATATATTTATATATATATATTTAAACATTTATTTACATCTACATAGACAAATCTATGTATATATAAATTCATATATACCTACATATAAACTAATGTCTATATATAAATATATATATATATATATATATATATATATATACATATATATATATAGCGAGAGAGAGAGAGAGAGAGAGAGGGAGAAATAGATTGCATATACATATATGTATATACATACACGTGCACACACACACATTTATAGAAAGAGAGTGAGACAATGGAAGAGGGGGAGAGAGAAACAGACAGAGAGAACCAGAGAGGCAAAGACAGAGAGGCAGAGAGCCAGACATTGGGCATGTGAGTATGGTGAAACGAGGATAGTACATTTCTCTGTTGGCTGTAGTGCACAGTTTAACAGTGAAAGAGATGTGTGTCCTACAAAAAGTTTGTAAACTATCTGACATTAATGTGACACAGATCATTTCTGTTGGCAGATTTCATGTCAGCAGACAGAATCATTCTTTCAAATGTAATAACACTGTAATGTAATTTACTCTCCTTAATAAAAAAAAAAACATGTCAAAAGAGAGAAACTCTCTCTCTCTCTCTCTCTCTCTCTCTCTCTATATATATATATATATATATATATATATATATATGTATATGTTTATATATATATGCTTGTGTAAGTGTGCGTATACATATATATATATATATATATATATATATATATACACACATTCAGATATATATATATATGCGTGTGTGTGTGTCAGATAGGTTCAGCTAGAATGTAGGTGAAACTGGGGTGTGTTGGTGAAAGGTAAAACTAAATATATATAACAGCATAGCGCCAAATTTTGCCTGGGTTCACGGAAAGCTGGGTAGAGTGGTATGAGTTTGAAATCGAAAAAAAAAATGTTTTCAGGAAAACGAAATCTATATTATGGCAATAAGGTACTCTTTAAAGTTATATTCAATGCAGGTAAGTTATATTCTATTACTTGTTTCAGTCAGCGTATCTGACCGCATAGGAGGGAAAGAAACCAACACAGGGTAGGATAAATGAGCCAGCATCAAAGAGAAGTCTGTTTTCAAAATAAGAGATACAGAGATCAACAGAATCAGAACACATGAGTCAAGAGCAAAAGAAAGCTGTACTTAGAAAATATGAGAAACAGAGCTGGATCTCTCTGGACATACCAGAAAACCACAAGATTGCATCAGCCAGCCTTACCACCACTCCTAAGCCCGTCATTTACATATATATATATATATATATATATATATATATATGTATTTGTTGTTGTTGTTGTTGGCACTGCGTCGCTTACGACGTCGAGGGTTCCAGTTGATCCGATCAACGGAACAGCCTGCTCGTGAAATTAACGTGCAAGTGGCTGAGCATTCCACAGACACGTGTACCCTTAACGTAGTTATCGGAGATATTCAGCGTGACACAGTGTGTGAGAAGGCTGACCCTTTGAATTACAGGCACAACAGAAACAGGAAGTAAGAGTGAGAGAAAGTTGTGGTGGAAGAGTACAGCAGGGTTCGTCACCATCCCCTGCCGGAGCCTCGTGGAGGTTTGGATGTTTTCGCTCAATAAACACTCACAACGTCCGGTCTGGGAATCGAAACTGCGATCGTATGACCGCGAATCCGCTGCCCTAACCACTGGGCCATTGCGCCTAAATATATTTATATATATATATATATATACAGAGAGAGAGAGAGAGAGAGAGAAGTCGTCAGAATTTTTTAAAATAAATCTTTTTTATTTCTTCATTATTAGCGCTTTTGTTCCTTTCTCGAACTAGTCAAATAAAAGTTTGTGAATGTACAAACAGCTTGTTTATTAATATGAAACAGGTGTTGTTTTTTTTGGTGGTGGTGGGGGGGTTATAAGACAACATTGCATTTGTTTTTTGTTTTTGGCGGGGGTGGCATGACAATGGAGATAGATAGATAGAAATGTAGATAGATAGATAGATATCCATCTCCATTGTCATGGATCTGCACCAAAAAAAAACAAAAAGAATGTACTCTTCTAAACAAAGCCCCCGTGATTATGGTTAATTAACATAATAGGGTAAAAAATTTGACATTAATTAATATCAATTTAATACCAGGAAACCAGTTTCTCAAAGTTGGTAAATTCAATACAGAAATTATTTTCTGCAGAGATATTTCTGGATTTAGCGAGCCAAAACTAAGACTTTTGAATTTTACTCTTTATAATTAATAGAATCCCGTGCACATGTTTTCATTCGTTGGAGACAACTAGCCCTAGGTTCTGTTGGATCATAATCGTTCTGGCAGTCTGTACTGAGGAAAAACAGATACTTTCGTTAAGAAAGTGTTGATTTAGAAACCATGGTCCACAGATAACCTAGGTATTTATAATTTTCACTAGTCTCGCCCGCCTGTCTTTGCTCCGCTGAATTTTCTTTGAGAATTTTTAAGTGATTTTCTTCTAGCACATTAGCAGTCCACTTAGTGGTCTCTTTTATATATATATATATTACACGATGGGCTTTCTTCGATTTCTCAGTTTCTGTCAACCAAATCTATTCACATGCCATTATTTTGCCCCCCGCCACACACAGACACATTATTTCACCGATTTGGGTTTGTGTACGTCCCCATGAATTATAGATACAGTAACAAACTTTCAAGAAATAAGTATGCGGATCGCTTTGTTCAACTACACACACTTCAAGGTTGCGCTCCAGAATGGCCCCATTCAAATGAATGAAACCCAAAGAAAGTAGAACAGTCAACCAATGTAATAAATACATTTTTGTAAAAAAATAAAAATAAAAGCTGTAAATTCATGATACCAACTGTCACACTGGACACAGCACTTAGCCATTTTCTTGACGATTGATAATGCATTTACAACAAGATGGCATCAGAATTTATATTGTACACAAAATCAAATTGAATTAAACAAAACATTATTTCACAGCGCTACAATTTACTGGAGTTTCTACCCGTTCCATTGCATAAAATACGTTATTTTCATTCCAATATATTTTCTGATTTTTGCGTTTGAGAATTTAACGTTATTTATTTCTATTACATCTAGAATATTTTCCCCCTTATATAATTTCCTTAAGTATCACACAAATGTGTGTTTATGTATGTTTGCATCTATGTATAAAAGTTCCATGTGAAAAGACAGACATTTTTACGAGATCAGAGACTTTGCCTTCTGCCACCCTATTGCGTTCTACACACAAAAGACACGTCAGGTTTTCCATACTAAATTATAAAGATGAGACTGTTGTGTAACATAATAGGAAAGATGCTAGACGCATTTATGAGGATATTTATGTCATTATTATGAATTGAACACAGAGAACTTAGGAGGATATAAGAAAAATTCTAAATAGAAAAAAGCCCAAAAAATTGAGCACAATT
>NC_142954.1:23796740-23814240 GCF_046866305.1 Octopus bimaculoides | reverse complement strand
TTCTCTTTGTTATTCTTGTTGTTATTGCTATGGCCAGGGTCGTCACTGATTGAGAAGGAACCATAACGAACTTCTTTCTAACCATTAGTGTTGTCTGCCAGAACTTTTCTGAATCATCTCTTAGAAATGCATCTCTTTAATTCTCATTCTACTTCCCAAGGACGACCCTCATGGACTTTCGATGTCCAAAAATTCCCCAAAAATATTTTATGATTAAACATTATTATCATTATTAAGGATTGTATAAAAAATTGTTCAAATATTTTTTTGATCTTAGAAGTATAACTAATTCATTGCTCATAAATATTAACAGCAAAACGTCATATGGACCCCCAAGGGCATTGAGCATTTTCAGCAATCAGCCTCAATGGTACATTATTAGCATTGAATTCGTTTATCATGTACATGTTCCGGTATTCCTTTATTCAAAACAGTTCCCTTTCTCTTGAACATCACTTCTCTTTTAGAAGATCTTCGCCAGGTCTCCTTGTGCCATTCAGTTGATATTGAGGACTTCAATATAGCCTTGAAGTCTTTCCTTCGGTTATTCTATTATCTTCTTTATTGTTTTCTATCTATCAATATTGAAAAGAGAGTATTTATATATGGCAGCCGGTTTTTAGCCATCCCGACGTGATGGACTACTGCCGCTGCCCACTTTTTACAACATTTTAAAACTTTAGTGGTTTCTTAGATCGAGTAGCAGTTAGATATATTGAATTAGGTATAATGGAGCGCAATATTTCATGTTTTAAATATAAAGGAATGAATGAATGTTAGTTCAGTAGCACAATTCCTTAAACGTAACTGTATATTTTGATAGTGCAAGTTTGAAAGTCAAAGTCGACCTCAGCGTGGTTTAATCTTAGATTACGAAGTAAGAGAGAAAACTATGTAATTCTAAGACATTTTCTCAGACGATTTAAAGTGTTTTTTCCAGAAGAGGTACATTTCATTAATATTCAATTCCTCATTTCGCATTTTTTTTCTGTTTATTATAGAATTGATCTGTGACTACAACGTTGGTACGTTCTTAGAGCAACGAAAGCAGAATATATAGAGAGAAAAAAACACAAAACCAAGATTTGAAATTGCTTAAGATGTAGACACTGTGTCAGGCACCATTGGATATGACGTAAATTATTGATCTCTTGATATTTTTTTACTGAACAGTCTAACTACTGATTTTATCGACTCCATCAGTTACGAATAATCAAAGAGCAGTGCAGCAGTGAATGTAATGGCGACCATCGAATGATGGATATCGATTGCAAGTATTTCCACGGAACATTGACGTAAACCATGCGATAAGGAACTGACCTAAAAAAATCCACAAAAAAAGCGAAAAAAAGAATCTCGAGTTAATTTGGATATTACATAGGAAGTATTTCCTTAGAAGAACTATATAATCATGTGATAGTGACTTTCATTAGAGAGCTCAATGACTCATAAAACGGTTTATAAAAAAATGTAGGAGAAACGAAAATTTTGTAAAACACTAAAAGACATACTTAGTCACACAAAGAAACATATCTAATATACATACATACATACATATATATATATACGTGTATATGTGTGTGTACGTATAATTCTATATATATATATATATATGTATATATATTTGTATTTGTATGTATATCTTAATATAGAAATATGTATGTATATATATATATATATATGTATGTATGTATCTATGCTTGTATGTCTATATATATATATGTGCGTGTGTATTTGTATTGGCCTATGTATGTATATCTTAATATAGAAATATATATATATATATACACACACATACATATATGTATGTATATGTGCGTGTGTGTCTGTGTGCCTGTGGGTCTCCATGTGTGTGCGAATATACATGTATATGTGTGTGTGTGCTTGTGTAATGTTTGTTTAAATGGTCGTATAAGTGTATGCGTAAATCCTTTGATATACGCTGTGGCAAAAATGTAAAAGAAGGTTTTCCTGCGCCAATACAAGCGTTACTGAGAGTTGGAAAAGCAAACAAAAAAATGGTTAAAAGAACAAATAATTGTACATTTATTGGTGATAAACTAGCAAATGGCAAGTAAACAAAAATGGAAATATATCATTCGCTGTTTGACGGTGGTTTTTGCTTTCATTTGAAATGTTTACGAGGTTTATTTGAAAATTCATATAATGTCAATACACACATACATACATACATACATACATACATACATATATATATATATATATATATATATATATATATATATATATATATATGTATATATATATATATATATATATATATTCACAGAGATGGAGACAGAGAGACAGAGAGAGAGATAGACAGAGAGATAGACAGAGAGACAGACGGCCGGTTAGACAGAGAGACAGACGGCCGGTCAGACAGAGATATAAACATACAGAGACAATCAGTTTGACAGACAGACAAATAGAAAGAGAGAGATGGAGAGAGACAGATATAGAGGCAGAGAGAGATAGAGACGTGTATACCCTACATATGTTCATGTATAAATTCTGCGAGTTATTGTGTTTCTATCTGTCTACCATAGATTTCGTATAGACGGGTAAATGTTGGACAACTTTTTTTTCGAAACATTTTGAAATTAAGACAAACGTTATACTATTAGATAGCTTAGTCACACAAATATAATTTATAAATGCCAAGAATCCCATAAAGAACGCCTATTCATGCATTCACTAATCAAAGGTACAAAATGGAAAAGGAAAAAACTACATCAAAGATGACTCATTACGCTAAATACAGCGAAAACTCATAAATTTTAATTAACGTTATTTAAAACAAGATGTCCGCCAACTTTCGTCGTTCAAGCGGTGTTTGTTGTTTGTTTGCGTCACTCGCTACAGCTGCGTGTTCCATTTAAGGTAATTACATCTAACGATTAGAATCAAAGGTTTCTGTGTAACCTATAAATTTGAACACCTTTATAGTATTGGCGAAGGAAATCTTGTTGACTCTTTTGTCAAAAACATCGTTGTATTGTCAAAATGGTAAATATTTAATTGAAAAGAAATACACCTAACAAAAGACAAAAAAAAAATCGTAATAGCTGCTTAAATTAAAAATCTCATACTTTTTTCTTCTGTCTGTCTTTTTGTCTGACTCTACATCTCTCTCCGTATTTGTTAGTCTGAATACTTACACACACACACAAATTCATGATCACGCTCATATACAAACATACACACACGCCTGCATACACAATAACACTAGTGTGAATATATATATATATATATATATATATATATATATATATATATGACCATTGAATTTAATATTGAGAAAATTTTAATTTTTTATCAAAAATTTAATTGCAAATCTGCAAACAAGGGTTTGGCTTTCTGTGTGTTTTCTTAATATTCATTTAATGAAAATCGAGCGATCATTTGCCCTACACTAGAAACAAAATCATGACCGACTAAATATTTTTCTTTTCTTTTTTTCATTCTCTCTCTCTCTCTCTCTCTCTCTCTTTGTTTTTCGTCTATCCCTTGTTCTTTATCGTGTCCACGAATGATTGTGAGAAAAGATCAAACAAATTAATGCGAAATGTGAGGCTAAATATGTTCTGTGAACAGCCAATTCTTCTCTTAGTGTTAACTAGTTGAAAGGACGTTACGCTTCAAATGTCTTCCTTCTGTTAAGGCTTTATACAAAGTACCTGTAATACAGCAGAGATTAAATTACCGACAGAAATTATACAGGGAATGACTTCCTCATAAAAATATAGGGATACCATATTTAATTCATCTGGGGTTGAAAGTATCTTTATGAGTGAGTCTGACAGGGAATGCTTTAATTTTCGAGGTATGCCCTCTTAAAAGTTGTATTAATGTCGTTGTATTAATGTCGAGAGTAATGGTATTATGTAAGTGACCAACCAAGTGGCGGAAGAACGATCAAACTTTTAGCTACTTCATAATAGAGTTAAGAGGACCATTAAGAAGTAAATCAAATCAGAATGTCATGCTATTTGTGTGTAGTTTTTCTTTTGTTTTTCTTTTTTTTTTTTACCAATAAACGAACGCTAGATTAAGTCACTCGCACAAGAAAATAACTCCGCAATACGTGAACATTTATATTGTGTTTGTGTGAATGAGAGAAAGTATGTTTATGTGTGTGTGTTTATTTGTATGGCTGTGTTTGTGCGTGGACATGTGTGTGCATGTGTGTGTGTGTAAGTGTGTACTACCGATGTTGATCCTTTTGAACCCATCGGAAAGAATTGATTTCTGTGGTAATGACAAGTTAATAACAATAGACTAATCATTCATTTTAATACAGAACTGCTAACGCCCAACTACTTTCGATCCTAATTTCGATTATAATAATTTAATATTTAGATTTTAATTATTTCTATGGGATGTTTTGGAACGTAACACTTACGATAGTCGAGGCATTACTGTATATATATATATAATTTATTAATAAGGGTAGAAATTGATATTAATCAATTAAAACCAGTGGTCTAACATATTAAAAAAATCCAAAGATTAAAATTATATTACATACAAAAATAAGAGGAATGACCAGCAAAAGTGGACTCCTATATGCTAGAAATAGATGCCGAATCATCTAACCACGAAAAATATTTTCTCAGTAAAAATTTAGCGACACAACAGACTGTAAGAGGGCAAGACAAATGAAAAAATGAAAAAATCCTAAATATTATAGTCTGTTGTATCGCTAAATTTTTACTGAGAAAATATTTTTCGTGGTTAGATGATCCGGCATCTATTTCTAGCATACAGGAGTCCCCTTTTGCTGGTCATTCCTCTTATTTTTGTATGTTACATATATATATATGAAAATATGCAATATTTCACCAAAATATATATAAGAAATTTCAACAGCAGGAAAGTTCAGAGACTGACTCTGCGATCACGGACTGTTTCCGATGTTCTTGTAGCTATTGCATTGTATGAGGTTTGACTTCTACAAAACGGTGGACAGAGTGGAAATATACATTGAAAATTTCATCTGGAAATGGTTTCGTTTCACTAGACGTTTACATAAGAACAGACTTATTTCATCGCCCTCTGTCGTCTCTCTGCGATAAATTCGTAACAGCAATGTGCAGAGATATAAGGAAATACAAAGGCATTGAGGATAGATATTGAGGCAGATAGTTGTTATTCCGACACTAGATTACACCTAATTTGCATAATTTTAAAATAGTGAGAAGCTACAATATGGCTTTGTGTATGTCTTCCAATTCAGTTACGAGATGAACCCTTCAAGTGAAATATAAGAAATCCAATGAACTTTTACGACACCAATCTTGCACCAGAAGTGAATGAGGCAATATTCTCGTTTCGATATAAGATTAGAACGAGACAGAAATACGTCGAGCAGCCCAAGGTGGGTGGGGAGCGAAACTGAGCTGATAATTATTTATTTACACATTGCTTACGTGCAAGAATTTTTTATTCTCCACGGTAAACTGAAATGATATTCTAAATTGTCAGTATTTTAAAATGTAACGGAGATGTGTGTGAACTAAACTAAAGTGTGTATGTGTGTGTGTGTGTGTGTGTGTTTGTTTGTGTTTCCGCCGCCCAAATCCACTCTCAACTCTTTCGGCGGCCCGAAACTATAGTAGAAGACAGTTGCCACTTGGTTGGGAAGGAAGTTTTTAACCATATTGCCACGCCTGGGCGTATACACATACATGTGTGTGTGTTCATGTGTGCGTCTATATGTGTGTGTCTGTGTCTATGTGTGTGTGCACGCGATGCGTGTGTGTATTCTGTGAAGCTTTCAATGATACAATTACCTACTCAGATGTAATCTGTATTTCCCGTTACGGAGGGAAAGCAGAACAAAACCCGAAGCTATAAAACGTAATTTACAACAGACATAGCAACGATACAGAACTGTAAACCTTCAACAGAACAACAGTGATTTGTTCCAAGGATTTATCCACAATCTCATATATAAAAGAAATCTATTGTACAAAAATCAATTGAGAATGTTGAGGACGTACTAAAGAGACTACAATCTTATTTATTTGGCATCTTCAGTGTATGTTGTATAATAATTGCTCTGGGACTGAAATACCGAAAGGGAAACTACACAGGCAAGCGCCGCAAAGTGGTTAACAATGAGAATTGGCTTCTCTCCAAACTGGAGACTTTTCGACACAATATTTGGCCTGTGTCGGTTTTAATTTATCATATATTTTCTTTCATCGATTTTGTTTTAAATGTATATTTGCTATCTAATATTTTGAAGAGCGAACGAAGAGATATATAATGCTGGTTGAAAATAATCTGAAATTCGATAGTTTCCCCCCACAAATAACAACAACTACTACTACTGCTGCTGCTACTGCTACTACAACAATAATAATAATAGCATTTCTTTATTGGCCACGAGTCCGCAAAAATAAGTAAGAGCGATAGAAAGACAACAGTTGCGATTGACACAGCACCGAGTAAACAGAAATAAATTGCAATAACAATAATAATAATTATTATTATTATTATTATTTTGGTAATTTTATCACTGTACAACATGAAAATAGGCTATATGATGTATTTTTTATTATATAATTGATTTATTTTTAAATTTGAAATTGTGATACACTTGATATTGTGCAAATGATGTACCATTATACAGTATGGTATCTCTCATTTCCAAATAAACAAAGGTTATAGAAAAAGGCGTCGTATTGATGGTGTAGTTACCACATATATAGGTTTACAATATCAGATCAAATCGCAATAACCCGAACTCAGCACCTTACATACACCTATCCTCACTCTGCAGACATGTATCGTTTACACACCTACTTCTTCCCCCGGACAAGTGATTAGTCCTTCCAGACACCACAATAAACGTAACGATTTCGTCACTAATATTGTGCCTGAACTGACTCCCATATGCATTCTAGAATTATCTAATCGCTCAAATTTTCTTTTTAGTGATAGTTTATATCCTACAACCGTTCCAGCATGTATTCAAGGAAAGAATTTCACAGTGATTGGTGACCCTGTGTAGAGCATACGGCAGAATTTGCCTTTGTATCAAGACATTAGAAGAAATGAATTTTACGCATATCGCCAATCATTCTAACATTTCTTCAAATATTGTCTGCCTCTAGTGCGTGGCACATTGGGCAAGTGTCTTCTACTATAGCCACGGGCCGACAAAACCTTGTAAGTGGATTTGGTAAACGGAAACTGAAAGACTCCTGTCGTATATATATATATATATATATAGGTGTGTGTGTGTGTGTGTGTATTTACGTGTGTCTGATTTTGTTTGTCCCCCCTCCAACCTCGCTTGTCAACCGATGCAGGTTTGTTTACATCTCCGTAACTTAGCGGTTCGGCCACAGTGGACGATTGAATAAGTACTAGGCTGAAAAAGAATAAGTCTTGGTGGTCGATTTCTTCGACTAACACCTTTTAAGGCGGTGCTCCAGCAAAGCCGCAGTCAAGTGGCTGAAACAAGT
The DNA here is from genome assembly GCF_046866305.1 of Octopus bimaculoides. NCBI lineage: Eukaryota > Metazoa > Mollusca > Cephalopoda > Octopoda > Octopodidae > Octopus > Octopus bimaculoides. The sequence continues at coordinate 23,806,762 of NC_142954.1, read as the reverse complement.
AAAATAAGAAAGAAAGAAAGAGTAGTACCGTCAACAGCAGAATTTTTGATATGTCCCACGTTATTTTGCTTCAACTACAAGAAGTGTAGAAATGGTAGAGAATGAAAGCTATTTCAGAATAAATCAAGGAAGAATAAAATCACCGAAATGCAGAACTTAATGTAGGAACCACTAAACATGGAATCCGCAACAACGCCATTCCTTGCGAAATTACTTATCACAGTTCAATGTGAAGTACTTAATAGGATAGGCGGTGTATGTGTCAGTGTGTGTTTATGTGTGTGTAGTAGTGTGTCAGTTTGCGTGTGTGTATTTATATATACATATATACGTATATATATATATATGTATATATGTATGTATAGACGTATATATATATATATATATAAATATATATATATACATATATATGTGTGCGTCTGTATATATATATATATATATATATATACACACACATATATATATATATATATATATATATATATATATATATATATATATATATATACATACAAGTACATGTAGATATACATACCTATACATGTATGCACGCCCACATATATAAATATACTTATATATATATATATATATACATTTATAATATATATATATATATATATATATATGAATAAATATTTATACATACATACATATATATATGTGTATATTTATATATATAGTTATATACAGTTATATATATATATATACAATAATACATACATGCACACACAGATATATAGTATCAGATTACATTAGAGAAACGTTATAAACCCGATATATATATATATATATATATATATATATATATATATATATATATATATATATATCCAATGGGTTTTCAATAGGTGCCTCAACAAAGGCTGACGCACAATCTTCCGTTGTTCATCGAATAATTTACATGTATCATTTAGCCACATCTAAAGTCTTGGATCAGCAGAATGGGCTTACGAAATTCGAGTATTAAACACTGCCTTGTATAGCGTTATTTCTTTCTTTCATAATGGTAAAATAGGAAAAACTTGAATGGTTAAACTATATCCATCTCTACTGTAAAGAAAAACGCTTTGTGTATCTATTACACGAAATGTTTTCTATTTGATCCTGTTTAGTATATAAACTCTTTTGCAATACTTGCTTTCATTTACGAGGGATCCTTTGAAAGGCTTCGTGCTTCTTATTGGTTTTCCACAGAATATTCTGCTTACATTCCGTGAATCTGACAAAGGGGATCACTGAAGTAAGGAAAATATCTAAATGCAGGTATTTACAACTAAATACAAATAATCGTTCGCTGAAGAATTGTGTAGCTAACACCATATTGAATATGTTGCAGTCGAAATGTAATTTCACGAAGCAGATGTTTATTTTGGGTATTATGTTTGTTGCGTTTTTATTCTAAAGTAAAACAAAATGAAGAGAGTGTTTGCGAAAATATGAACTAGCGTGAAAATATCATTAGAATTGCATTCATAACATTTTATACTCTTTTCTACTCTAGGCACAAGGCCCGAAATTTTTTTTTGAAAAGAGAGCCAGTCGATTAGATCGAACCCAGTACGCATCTCGTAATTAATTTATCGACCCCGAAGGATGAAAGGCAAAGTCAGCCTCGGCGTAATTTGAATTCAGATCGTAATGCTATGCATTTCGCCCAGCGTGCTAACGTTTCTTATTTCTTTATTGACAACAAGGGGCTAAACATAGAGGGGACAAACAAGGACAGACAAAGGGATTAAGTCGATTACATCTACCCCCTCCCTCAGTGCGTAACTGGTACTTATTTAATCGACCCCGAAAGAATGAAAGGCAAAGTCGAGCTCGACGGAATTTGAACTCGGAACGTAGCGACAGACGAAATACTACTAATCATTTCACCTGGCATGCTGTGTTCTTATTTCTTTATTGCCCACGAGGGGCCACGCACAGAGGGTGCAAACAAGGACAGACAAACGGATTAAATCGATTATATCGACCCCAGTGCGCAACTGGTACTTAATTTATCGACCCCGAAAGGATGAAAGGCAAAGTCGACCTCGGCGGAATTTGAACTCAGAACGTAACGGTAGACGAAATATTGCTAAGCATTTCGCCTGACGTTCTAACGTCTCTGCCGGTTCGCCTTCTTGTAACATTTTATATTCTGCTGTGACAAATACATGCTTTAATATTCCAATGTACTTCCTTACGTTGGGCAGGTTATGAATCCGTTCGATCTGCAAATTTGTTGCCCACTTTAATTACATTTGGGTGTTGAAGGTTTCAAACCTTGCATTAATCATAAAACATGCACGGACAGGAACCCAACTACATTTTGTCCAAGAATTGAATGTTGTAATTGAATATCACTATTTCATATACAGGGTGTCCCAGAACTACCTATCTATGAATTAACTATCTATAATTAATTCATAGTTAATTAATTCTGGCACACCCTGCATATATATATATATATATATATATATATATAACATACACAAATAAGAGGAATAACCAACAAAAGTGGACTCCTATATGCTAGAAATAGATGCCGAATCATCTAACTAATTTTTACTGAGAACATATTCTTTGTGGTTAGATGATTCGGCATCTATTTCTAGCATATAGGGGTCCACTTTTGTTGGTCATTCCTCTTATTTTTGTATGTAATATAATTTTAATCTTCGGATTTTTTTAAATATGCTAGACCACTGGTTTTAATTGATTAATATCAATTTCTACCCTTATTATTAAATTTTATATATATATATATTCTTCTTTTTTTATTTGTTTCAGTCATTTGACTGCGGCCATGCTGGAGCACCGCGTTTAGTCGAACAAGTCGACCCCAGGACTTATTCTTTGCAAGCTTATTACTTTACTCAATCGGACTCTTTTGCGGAACTGTTAAGTTACGGGGACGTCAAGACACCAACATCGCTTGACAACCGATGTTGGGGGAACAAACACAGACACACAAACACATGAAGGCGGCGTGGTTGGCAGAATCGTTTAGATGCCGGGGGAAAATGCTTTGCATCATTTCGTTCCTTTTAATGTTTTGTGTTCGAATGCTGCCGAGGTCAACTTTGCCTTTCATCCTTTCGGATAAAAAGAAAAGAATCGGGAGTGAATGGGGGATTATTCCGTTGCAGATTCTAGCTTAACTTTCGACCATACTGCCAACATGCCACCGTGAACTATATAGCGTCCAGTGCAACAGTTTAGATAAGATGCACTCTCTTCAACATCTTGAAAAATTTTATACATCAAGGGGGAAGTGCCAGGCTGGATAACATCAGAGCGTGAGGGACGCTGTTCTTTTGTATTATGAATCAACGAAGAAATCTGAACGTGATTAAACGAAGACATAACTGTTGAAGACAACGAAGAGGGATCGATGAGGATCAAAGGATTCCACAGTATCCCCCACAGGAATTGTACAGGGGACAGATTTATTCCACTAAAAGCAACATTACCCGTAATACACTAATGTAGACAAACCACTAACGCCGCTACTACTGCTGTTGCTGCTACTACAACTACTACTACTGCTACTACAACTACTACTACTACTAATATTGCCAGTAGTAGTAGTAGTAGCAGCACAACGATAGAGTTGGTAATTGTAGGAAAAGTATTAGCATATGTAATAGCGGAAGCAGCAGTAGCACCGGTAGTAGTAGTAGCAGTAGTAGTATTAGTAGTATCATCTGCAGTATCGGCAGTAGTACTCTACTAGTAGTAGTATTAGTAGTGGCGGCAGCTGCTGTAACAGTAACGGCAGTAGTGTTGGCGATGGCAATTATAATTAATTTGTATAATCATCGCTTCCTAATGACATTCCGTTAATCTAGAGTCTTGAAGTGGCATGAGAAACGGAAGATTTGGAAATTCCATTTTTGATAAGACCATTCGGTTCTGCTCAATATCATTTGTTCATTCTTAATGTTTCAAGTTTGTAACAGTTCGTAAACTGATTATCTTGCGATTTATAGCCGCGGGACATGTCGCTTCTCGGCATTTGCGTTCAGATCGTTAAAGTTTGAAATTATAGATGATAGAAGAATCGATAAGATATCTATCACGCTATCAGCAAAAGGGGCGACGGTTCGCACTCTGTTACCGAAACTCGTCGATAATTGAATAGCGTAAATCGTTATGGTAGATAGACAGATAGTTCGTATCATAGTCATGTATGTATATGTGTGTATATATATATATATATATATATATATATATATACATACACGCACACACACACACACACACACACATATATATATAACTACGTGACTATTTATCAATCTATCAAATTATTTCTCTAAATCATTCACTTTCTCGCATTGTGTGTGTGCGTACATATATATATGTGTGTGTGTGAATGCATGTATGCATGCATATATATATATTTACACACACATGTACACACACATACACATATGTGTATATGAATATAGTTTTTAAATTTGTTTTCCGAGATTTCTTTTATGAATTTCAATGTATAAACAAATGCAATCGAACGTTGGGACGGGCATTTAGAGAACAAAATACACGTATGGTTTGTATTTCACTTCCTTTTCATTATTACTGGTGAAATGATTAAATAAACAAACCGTTCTTTCTCTATCATTCGTTTATTCAATCACTCATTTGTTTGGGCAAATTCTTTCCCACTCAGAGCGTGACTTGATTGGTGGCGTCCCCTTATCGATTCTTTTGAGTGCTACCCTGCGACTCATGTTAGTTTTAGAAACAAATAATTCAATGTTTGCTTTGCAAGTCATTCTTCAATAAATTTTGAATTGTGTTCTTTCAGGTGCGAGTTTTTCGTTGCGTGTGTTTGCGTTTTCTGACTGGTGTCTGTTTTAAGAGAGATTTGGCTGCTATTTGTAGCAGCTCAAGTTACCACACACACCGGTATTTGTGTGTGTGTGTGTGTGTGTGTGTGTGTTGTGCGTAGCCATGAGTGGTTGTTTGGAATTTGTTAATGCGTCTCGAGCAGGCTTTTCTGTTGATCGGATCAAGTGTAACACTCATCAAACGAATCTGAATACCAGTTATACGGAACTAACCACATCTGTATTCAAACGTGCTTATCCCAATTTATTCCTATGGCGCAAAAATGATTGTATTCGAAATTACTATCTCCCAGTAGTTTTTCGAACTCCTTACTTCATAATTTAGAAATGACAAATGCTTTAATATTTAATATTTAAATCTAGGAAGGCCGCGTGCTGGCAGAAATGGTAACCCACAGAAATAGATTGTCACCTCATGAGATGGGAGATAAATGCAAAGTTTCACAGACCTCCAGTCATAATATTCCGGCAACATCGTTAGCGTACAGGGGCCCAGATACTTAGCAGTATATCGTCCAACATTACGTTCTGAGTTCAAATTCCGCCCAGGTGGACTTTACCTTTCATCCTTTCGGAGTCGATAAATTAAGTACCAGTTGCGTACAAGGGTCGGTCTAATTTCGGACCTTGTGCCTAAAGTAGAAAAGAATATTTAAACCTAGGTCAAGTCTGAGCTGCAGTCGACATAAAGCATCTGGTGGTTTTCATTTGTTATCTGCTTCAATTTTATTTATAAGTTTGTTGTACCGGAAACGGGATTAAGCAATGTCGTGTGAACTTCAAATTATTTACAGGCGACTTCCTTTGCTAAACAAACGTAGCGAGGTGAGACTGAATGTAATATATTTGAGATATAAATATTAAAATCATTTGGCATCTTTAAATATGAATCTAATTATTCTGAAAAATCAAATCTCGTTAATACCTCATTAACAACTACAGATCTTTAGATATTTAATCTAATATTCGGTACATTGATGCAATTCTAGAGATTTTCGATAATAATATCAATCTCGATTAAAAGACCAATCAAAACGTGATACGTACATATTCAGTCGATCACTGACGGATGAAAAACACATTTTCCCCGCAGATGCTTCTGAGCTGAGTCCATGGATTATCATAATTAAGTACTTCAACGTTATTTTATCCAACTTATTAACGGCTTAGTGATTAGGATATTCAGCTCACAGTCGTAAAGTTTTGAGTTCGTTCCCCGGCAGCGTGTTGTGTCCCTTGGCATCACACTTTATTTCACGTTGCTCCAGTCCACTCACAAAGGAGTTGTACCCGTAATTCAGAGCGTCACACCTGTCAGATTCGACGCGTCACACTGAATCTCTTTGAGAACTCAGTTACGGGAGCACATGTTTGCATAATTTTCAGCCACGTGCGCCTTAATTTCGAGAACCCACGAGCTGGCTGTACTGTTAGTCAAATCGACTGGAACAGTCCTCGTCGCAACCGATACAGTGCCAATTTAACTCCTACCATTAGATCTCTAATAATGTTGAAAAACCATTTATCCAAAATAATTAATAAACAGTTTTGCGCTTAACAGTGACTGTATATTTGCAGGTAAACGAATGAGATAAACTGCAGCCGGAACTCAATAATAGTAATAATAAATATCCTGAAATTTGGGGGAAGACCTTAGTCTATCATATCGACCCCAGTACTTGACTGGTATTTACTTTATCGAACCCGGAAAGATAAAATGCAAAAACGGTCTCGATAGAATTTGAACTCAGGAGGTAAAGACGTCTGAAATTCCGCTAAGCATTTTGCCTGACGCGCCAACTACTCTACCAGCTCGTCGAATAACAAATGTAATATATTGTAGCATAGGTACAAGGCCTAAAATTTGGTCGGAGTGGGGGGGGGACTTGTCATTTACGTTGATCTCTGCCTTCAATTGGTACTTATTTTATCGACTCCGAAACGATGAAAGGGAAAGTCAACATCGGTGGTGAAATACCGTTAAACATTTTGTCTGATATACTAACGATTTTTCCCAGTTCGCTGTCTTTATATTTCCGTCAAAGTTAGACCCAAGAGCCAAACTCTTGGGGAAAGGGCCTAGTCAGTTATATCGACCTTGGTGCTGAACTTGTCCTTATTTTATTGACCAGAAAAAAGATATTGTCAATTTCGGCGGAATTCGAACTCAGGACGTAAAGTGACGAAATAAATGCCGCTAAACATAGTATCCAGCGTGGTACCGTTTCTGCCAGCTCGCCTACGTTGCTAAATAAGTTCAGCATAACTACGCATTAACTACTTATTCTATTTCGCGAAATGCAAAGGAAAAACATTCTATGGAAACTTAAATCATTCACCGAAGCTGATTAAAATGATTTAAACATGTAGCATTGTGCTCTACCTTTATATATGCATCTGTATGTATATATATGTGTGTGCATATATGTATGTATTTTTGTTTATGGGTATATTTGAATATGTTGTGTATGTTTTGTTCGAAAGCCCACCCACCTGAATCAAATATTAATATTAGAAGCATTATAGTTGAATACACAATCGTTATTTTAGCAGAAACTTGACTGAAGCCAACACTTTGTGTTAATATAATAGTTAATTTAATTTCATAATTTCACTCAAGGGAGAAAATGGAAGAACATATGCAAAACTATAAATCTGATAAGAGACTTCGGCATTTTCATTGGATGAAAAACTACTGTTGATTGGAAATTTTATCGAACGTGCAAGATGTAAAGAAGAATAATTAGATATTCTATTATGATTATTAGGATCATTATTATTGTTTTTACTCACTGTTATCATCATCATCATCATCATCATCATCATCATCATCATTATTATTATTATTATTATTATTATTATTATTATTATTATTATTGTTGTTGTTGTTGTTACTTATAACAAAACCGTTTTTTTTTTCTCCATTACTCATCCTAATATAATTTAGTCATTTGATTTTTATCTTCCCGTTCGTATTTTATAATTTCACAAAGGAAAGCATAACAGCAACAATAAATATGAAATAATTTTATATTTTTGTAGCTGTTGTTGTTGCTCTCGTTGTTATTGTTGTCGTATCAAATAAGATAGGACAAGAACAACAGCAACAAGGCCACTAAGAGTTGGAATGAAAAATCACTCACCCTACCCGAAATGAAAGAACACGAGAGAAAAAAAAAGAATTAGAGAAGAGAGAAACGGAATTAAATTAAATTAAAACAATTGAAATTTAATATTTAAATTTATAATACCCTTTACTGAAATAAAATGTAATCAGATTTCAATATCAATTGAGAATTCTATTTATAATTCTATATTTATATTTATTGGATGAAGACAAATTCAGAATGAATGAACAGTTTCTGGGTTCTAACTTACTCGCCCTTTCCACGACTCTGGGTTTTGACCTTCGAGATACATAATGCATACGAATGTATTATGTGAGAAAGAGAAATACTGAGAGGGCCTACGTGGATGCTTGGTACAAACATAGACCCTCTTTCTATCTGAATTTGTCCCTCAAGATATTCCAAAATTTATTCCAATTATTAGAACGACCAAAATATATATAAAGAAAATGACAGTTCCCCCACCAACACTGTTCGAAATAATTCGTTTTCAGACACAGTATGGATTGATTTGCAGCAGTTTTTGCGACCCCTTTCGTGGCAGAACACCTGACTACAGGGAGGCCGATGATGGGCCATCAACTTCGGGGAAGGTGTAAGTCAATCACATCTACCCCAGTATTCAACTGGTGCTCGCTTTTTCGATCCGGAAAGCATGAAAGGTAAAGTCGACCTCGGACGGAATTTGAACACAGAACGTAAAAACTGACGAAATACCGCGAAACATTTCGCCCGGCGTGCTGACGATTCTGCCATTTCGACGCCTTGTGTATTCTGTAATATTGGGACAAGGCATAGATTGCTGGTGTTGAAAATGACACGGGAAACTGCTCAGTCAGTCTTGGCTAAGTACGCGAAGTACTCATCACAGACATGCTGCTTCCAGATGATGCAACAATGACAACGTTTGCAATTACATCTCCATAATATATCAAATCGACTGATGTAGTTTAACTATTTTTCTCCGTTTGGAAACGCTCGGTTATCCAAGGCGAGGCAAAGAACGAGCCGGAGCTTTAACCAATCGATATCTGAAAAGTTCGATGAAATAACTCATGATCACTGCGATAGCTTCTACCAAAAGATCCTCCGTTACTTCGACCGGTCTGAACAAGGGGAGATCATAAACGAATGATTCTTTTTCGATTTTTTGCAGAGCTTTCATTCGAGAACTATGCAATTCGAGCTTTCTATTCGATCTTTCCCCAAGAGTAACCTTAAAAGAACCAGTCCGCTCGCTTTGAGGAGATGCAAATTGAACACTTTTTTAACAAAAAATGTGACTTCATAAAACTGTTATAAGGAGTAAAGAGCTAACTATTCGAGTTTATACAACTCGAGTTTGTTGTCCCAAGCTCGGGGTTAGATCGAAGTTCGTGTAACAGTGTTCTCAACTGGACGAGTTAGATAAGACAGACATGTATTCCCTTACGGCTGATGTAGTTTAACTCTTTGTCTTTTCAAGACTTGAGCACCAATTTCGAGAAACTAGCTTCGAATCGATTTGGGGGTCATCGAATATTCTTTCGAGGATGAAGTAGTAGTAATAGTATTATCAATATCAATAACACTATCAATAATAATAGTGGTGGTACGGTCGTATTGGAGTTACTAATATTAGTATTTGTGGTGGTGCTATTAGTGTCAACTGTCGCCTCAGTTGCTCTTCGACCTTCATAGGAGGAGGGGATGTTTGCATTTTGGTTAATTCTGGTTGTAGTGCTAGGCTTGCAAGTGTGGTGTATGCCATCGATGTTGGTCTTGACAAATAACCCATTCCACCGTACATCTGCAAGCTGAAACCCCCGCTAGTGAGTTGGAAGGACCTCAGGTGAGACACTTTCGTCAGCCGTACCCTCACCCGTATAACACTCGATCGAAACTCAAACCGATTAACAACTGTGATGGATATGTAATACCGCACATTTCAGATAAAATATATATAATATTGAACATATCGGATAATATATATACATATATATACACACTTACATATATATATATATATATACATATATATATATATATATATGTAAGTGTGTATATATATATA
>NC_142954.1:23792556-23796240 GCF_046866305.1 Octopus bimaculoides | reverse complement strand
TTAAGTGCGTGTATGAGAGTATCTATGCATGAATAATAAGCATTACAGCCATGTTCGATCTCATACAACTCAAAAACACACATACACCATCAGACGCAAACACACACACACACATACAAACTAATAAACGCCGACAGATGCAACGTAAATGTATCCATATATCTAATATGTTATTCTGTATAATATATTCGACGCTAGCCGCTGCCACGGCACCACTCAAAAACTATAACTGCATACAGAAACTTGCAATCACTCTAAAATCTAATTCAACCATGAGAGGAAGACAGAGTTATTGGAAGCAAAACACACAAAAAATGTAAGAATGAGAGTGTAATTATATAAGAGTGAAAAATTGGAATGCGGGACGGTTTGCCAACAAATATAATATATTAATGAATAGAGGAGTGTGTGAGCGCGTGCACATATAGAAATATATAGAAATATCTGTATATAATAAATATATATATATATATATATTTATTTATATACACACACACACACATATATATATATATATATAAGTTCTGGGCATCTGCGTGAGCGTGTAAGTGTTTATATGTATATACATATGTAGGTATAAATATATATGTATATACATATGTGTATATATATATATATATATATATATATGTATATATAGATATGTATGTATGCATAGCCACATTAACACACAGAAATATATCTATATAAGCATTCATTAATCTATATGTATATATATCGACTATTTGGATATCATATATACATGTGTGCGCTCACGTCTGTGTGTATGTGCGCACGCGCGTATGCGTGTGTACATGTATGTATACATGTGTGCGTGTGTGATGCGTGTTTATCTCTATATGTGCGCACGCATATATGTATAATTATCTTTATATATATATATATATATATATATACATATATATTCTACTTATACACACGACATATATATATATATATACATGCATATGTATATACATACAGTCACAGACAAACACGCACACAGACAAACACGCACACAGACACTCATATATATATATATATATATATATATATATATATATATATACACAAACATACATATGTCCCAACGTATTTATGAGTGTGCATATATAAACATGTGAGAACATATATTAGTGTGTGCGTCTGTGTGTGCCCGCGTATGCACGTTTGTGTGCATACACAGACACAGAAATATATACATACATACATATCTCTGTGCACACACATATATATATATATATATATATATGTATATATATATATATATGTATATATATATATATATATATATATGTATATATATAATCATGTACATCCATATTGTATATAGAAGTAACTAGAAACCTCTGAGCTCTACCAGACGAGAAAAAAATTAAAGCTTCATGAAGCATGGAAAGAGAAATATTTTGGAGGCTGTTTATGGCGCTAGGTGAAATAATGTGTAACAAACGCGCTCATATGTCAAGTGTTTTAGCTTCCTATATTTGTCCATTTTATTTAGATCTGACTGACTGCTTCCTGCTTCCAATTCTTTATTATCAAACTACATTGCCTCTTTCTTTGTCTTTTCTTTCCATTTCTTCCTCTAGTTCTTCGATTCCATTTGCTCTCTTTAATTTACCATCACATCTTTGCTGCCGTTGTTCTGTCATAATCTCACGTTTTTTTTTCTTATTCTTTTTGTTTTGTTCGTGTATATTTGTTTGTACGTATATATGTTTGTGTGGGAGGTAGAAGGTTAGTGAGGGAGAGAGTGTGCGAGCTTATGCATGTGTGCGTGTTTGTCTACCTCTGCGTATATAGGTCTCTTACTCTGTTTCCACACACACAGGCACACATACGTACGCACATATAAATATACATACACATATTGTGTGTATACAATATATATATATATATATATACATATACATATTGTGTGTATACAATATATATATATATATATACATATACATATTGTGTGTATACAATATATATATATATATATATATACATATACATATGTACATATTCATATAAGGATATTTATATATATATATATATATATATATATATATATATATATATACACATATATGTTATATGTACATAATATACATATGTATGTATATATATATATATATATATATATATATATATATATATATACTGGATATAATATTTCAATATAAAATAGTGTGCATAATATATATTCTTGAATATCTTTGGACTCACATACACACAATATCAGCATATAAATGTATTTTTATTATTGTCGATAAATATAATTTATATATACCCTAAAATATATGTATACCTGTGTGTATTCTGTGAATGCGTTCTGCGTGCAATCAGCGTTGTCTGTACGGGTGTTTAGGTGTTTTCTGTACACTCTATATATGTTTCTGTGTGTGTGTGTGTGTGTGTGTGTAATAGTTCTTGCCCTGTGTTCCTCGCAATGATGAAAGTTAAACTCTTCTCCGCCGGGATTTACACTCATCGCGTAAATTAAACGGAAATGAAGACAGCAAGACATTTAATCAGCCACTCACCAGTTCTTGGAACAGTTTCATATTATAAAGAAACATATAAAAGACAATTCCTACGACATTTTTAGGATATTGGCCATGTCCAATATTTTATTTCTTCGACTTGTCTAATAATTCAGTTTATTCTAATGGTTTTCATGTAAAGTATTTTGAAATTGTATTTTATTGGTCTGTAAATGTAACGCGGCGAGTTGTCAAGGTGTCGGACACATATGTTTAGCGGCGTTTCTTCCGACTCATAACGTTCTGATTTCAAATTCTACCTAGGTTGACTTTGCCTTTAATCGTTTCGGGGGTCAATAAAATATATACCAGTCAACTATGAAGGTCATCCGAATCGATTACCTCCTTGCACAAAATTTCGGGCATTTTGTCTATACCAGAAAGGGTTGTTCGGTAAATATTCGCGCTCTAGTGACACATGGTGGGCGACGAGATCACTATATTGCCCCACCCCCTGCAACAGAGTTTCAACGAGAAATTTCAAGTTGAATGCTATGATACTAAACCAAACGAACACACACACTTACACACATGCATTTGCATATACGAAGCAAATGAGAGATAAATGTAACAGAATTCTTTGTCATCATTCATCTAATTCAGTGGTTCCCAAAGTGGGCACTACTGCTCCCTTGGGGGAGGTGGAAAAGATCCGATTCAGAGGGGGGGTTGAAGACAATTGGAATAATAATTGGGTGGCCAAAATCGGGTGTTAGATGTAAAAAAAATATTAATAGTTTAATTAGAATTAAGTTTTATTTGTGAAATACAGTTGTTTTGAATTTGCAGCAGAAAGAGGTCGATACTTGTGGTTGGGAGGGGGAAAGGGCACTAGAAATGTGGCCTGGGTGCCAAGGGGTGGCAGCCAGAAAAAAAACTTTGGGAACCACTGATCTAATTGATCAGAGATTGTTTGAATATAAACTACATTACAACAATAGTATTTGTAAATGTGATAAGTGGAAAAGATAATCTAAGGTGTCCCGTCCGATATCTCTAGCAGTTCCTGCAATCTCAAGTCTTAGATTAATTCTATTTTATGGAACTCTGACGGTAAAAAGGTTTCAAATTTTGACACAAGGACAGTAATTTTGTGGGAGGGAGTATGTCCGAAAAATTTCGGGCCTAGTGATCAAAGTAGAAGAGAATATTCAACATTTTCAATTCAAAT
>NC_142954.1:23765056-23787556 GCF_046866305.1 Octopus bimaculoides | reverse complement strand
TTTTAATTTAAATAATATAGGGTAAAATCAGTAATAATTTTACCAAGTAGTCAGTAGGCAAATAAAAATCTTTTAGGTAAATTTTACAAATTATTCTATAATTATATACATAATGATAACAAGGGGTCAGCTAATGTCTTTTCTACAAGCAGAAAATAAAATGTCCGAGAAAATAACACACTTTTAATGTAGGCAAAAGAAAACAGATGAATTAACTAGACCGTGGCTAATTACGGAGGCGTTTAGAACTTAAAGTAAAACATAATTATCTATTGTTAGATATATTTATATCTATATTTATGGGGAAATTTAGGTTCGAGTGATTGTAGTTCTAAGATTATCTTCATACTTATGAAATTCTCCCTACGATAAATAAAATAAACAAAGAACATTTTTTGTTAGGTTTCTTTTCATATTTATTACGGAATATTCCCTCCGATGAATTAAATAAAGAACATTTTTTTAGTTACTTTAAACAACATTTTGTATATCAATAACTTTAAATAAATAAAAGAATTCTTATATATTACCAATTTAATTATCTATCTATATATATATATATATATATATATATATATATATATATATATATATATATAAATGAGAATGTATGTCTGTGTGCTTGTGTGTCTGTGTGAATCCCTAAAACTCCAGAACTACACAACCAATTTCATTCAAATTTTACACATGCCTTACTTTGCGTCCCGGTTGTGTTTTAGTCAAAAAAACATTTTTAACTTCTTGCATAGTTCGAGCCCACAGCAGCATAATATCTCCTCCACTATTTAAGTATTACGTGTCAAAATTGAAAAAAATAACACTCATGTCAAATACTTTCACTTTAAAAATGAAACTTTTCCACTATTTCAGTATCAAAACTGAAACACAAGGGCGGACAAAACACAAAAGTATGGAAAAAATAAAATCGGATGAAAAGAATGGTAATGATAAATGAAAAGGTGGAATGACGTCTACTCGAACCCCAAACTCCAATTAACGTCATTGAACGTTTTTAGGAAAAAAAATTAACACGTGCTATTTATTTTTGTCTCTTTCTCTTTGCTGTGTGTTGCTTGTCATTTATATTTCTTTACACGTTTTATTACAGTTTCTAGATTAGCGAAAAATTGTCTTCCACTGAAATGAGTTTGGATTAATCTTATTTGCGATATATAGAAATATATTTGGATAGTTATAAATTCTAATTACTTAATTATTTTGTCCGATATAATTTTCGTGTTTTTTAATTCTAATTGCTATGTAGTTGAAAATGTAACGCTCACTCTCATAATACATAGGCATTTGAATAAATTATTTTACAATCCAGCCGTCCTTTCACACGGGATTTCGTCTATCATTAAACCTTAGCACTGATGAGATTTACATAAGTGAATTAAATTGTTTATATATCAAAAAATATACACATAATTAAGGGATCAGCAACAGTTGCTTCACCACATACCGAAATTTAGAAATAGCAGTTAAAGTGCTAATTCTACTACTACAATAAGTCTCCAACAGATAGAAATTAATTTATTAATAAATTAATAATCCATTACCCTATATCTGTAATGATTATCAAAAAATATATATAAGTTGAAACAAATTGTTGGCCTTTTGGATCTTTTAATGATTATTTAACAATTTTATCTTATATTATATTATAATATTATATTATATTATAACATAAATAAATTATTGGATTGTCACTTGTAGCTCTATTTAATTTATTGCTTGTAATTTGAATTATGCCTATATTTCTGTGGTATTCAACTGACGAACCAGTGAAGATGGCCAATCATTCTTCATAACAAGGCTCGACCACAAGTTTCACTAATGACGCTGCAGAAGTTGAGGGAACCCGATTACGGAGTTCTTCCGCACCCAGCATACTCCCCAGACCCTTCTGCTACCGACTACCACTTTTTCAAGCACCCTGATGGTTTCCTGCGAGAGAAGAATTTCAAAAATCAAACTGATAGGCATGCACACCATGACTCATACACTGTTCCCTTTCCTGATTTTTGAAAATAATTCTATGTACTGTACATGCACCTCTGATAAGTTGTAGTGCACCTGAGCACTATACACAATTAATTCATTATTATTATTATTATTATTATTATTAATATATACGACGGGCTTCTTTCAGTTTCCTTCTACCAAATCCACTCACAATGCTTTGGTCGGCCTCAGGTTTAGTAGAAGACACTGGTTCAAGGCCCCAGCCAATGTGTCTGAACCCGGAAGCATGTTGGGAAGCAAGCTTCTTACCACACAGCCACACCTTCGCCTATATATATTTAAATGTAGAAGGCCTTCGCCTATATATGTGTGTGTGTGTGTGTGTGTGTGTGTGAAACAAACCAGCTTGAAATGAAATGACTTGCACTGCTCGGTCCGGGAACCGAAACCACGACCTTGCGATCATGACAGGACGGTGGGATATAAGTAAGGTGACAAAAATAAGTCCTGAAGATCGAGGCGACATTACACTATTACAATTCTTCTGTTTATCTCCGCGACGCGAAGCTGTGTTTATAAATTCACTGGAAATTCATCAAGTGAAATAGATTTTCTTGAAAATAATTTTCTTTTTACACTATTTATGATATAATCTGGTCACAATTTGTTTTCAAATCTAATAATACAAACGCAGAAACAAAGATAAAGTCGGGTTGAAGTGGTATTATGTATAGAAATAGCCTAAAGTTTGAATGTTTATTTTTGAATAACACTTATGCCATAGAACAGTAGATTCGGCAACATACATTTCTACACACTTCGCAGCAACAACATCCATACATCACATCTGGTTTGTGTAATCATGATAAGACTTCTTCAACTGATAAGTGCTATTATCAAGAAACTAAAGAAATACTTTTCCTTGTAAAAATAATGTTCTGTATTTGTCACACAGTCCAACTTTATATATATATATATATATATATTATTTATATATTATATACATTATATATATATATTCATATACATATGTGTGTGTGTTTGTGTCAGTGTATATGTATGTACATGTATGTATATATATATATACATATATATTTATATATGATATACATATATATATACATATATATATATACATATATATATAAATATATATTTATATATATATATATTATATATATATATATTATATATATATATGTATATATATATATATATATACATATGTATGTATATTAATGCATATATAGGCATATATGAATATATATATATATTATATATATTTATATATATGTGTGCTTATGTATATGTATATATATGCATATATATGCATATATATGTGCATATATATCCTTATATATACATATATATGCATATATATACATACATATATATATATATATATATATATATATATATATATATATATATATATAACATATAACTCCCAAAACTTTACATCAGCTGACACATATATACCGTATCTCTATAGTATCTGAACAGAACTTGAAAATTATCAGCTATTTAGAGATAATTATGTTACCCAGCCTACCCAAAGCGTTGATAACTGTACTATAACTCGAACTAGAATTTACAGCGATGGATATTTGTTCGGCAGCGTGTCTGATGAAAGTTTAATTATACAAATTTCAAAAGCAATATTCAAATTGGAAGATAAGCGTCATCTCGGCAAGTAATCTTAACAGACAGCGCAAGAAATATGAATGATAGTGTACAACAGAGAGGAGGGGGTTGTGTGTATATATATGTGTGGGTGTATGATTGCGTATATGTATATTAGTATCGTGAGTGTGTGGGGGGGGGGGGTAAATGCTTGTTGAATGTGGTGCTTCGTTGTATATATGTGTGTGTGTATCATACCGAGTATGTGTATATGTGTGTTAGTGTGTGTATGGCGGTTTGGTCAGTGTGAATGTGGCTGGATATGTGTTAGTATTTATATGTGTGTAATTATATAAGTGTGGGAGGAAGGGGTGTTGGTGCGTGATATCTGTGTGAGAATGAGACAGTTCGGTCGAAATGTGTGTGTGTGTGTGCGTATACATATAACTATATATAACTAGACACATATAGTACATATGTGTGTGTATGTGCGTGTGTGTGTGTGTGCACATTTATGAGTATATAGATGAATACGGAAGTTTGTGCATATGAATATATGTGCATATATACATATATATATATAGTATATATACATATATACGTATGTATATATACACACACATACATATGTATATACGTTTGCATATATATATGCACACATATACATATATGTAATTATATGTGATTGTATTGAGATATATATATGTGTGTGTGTGTGTGTGTGTGTGTATGTATGCATATATATTAAAAAATGAAATGAAATAAATTATAGATAGCGAGGTCGAAATAGTTGCTTACAAACTGACAAGGCGTAAAATGAATTTATTGATGTGAAAATATAATTTAAATGTGTGTAATCTTTTCCCTTTATTTTTTTACCCTTATCTATTTTCTCTTTCATTCAAATTCCGAATTTTTTCTTCTTCTACTTCTTCTTATCTAATTTTCTCCCTCTTTAACAAAACTCTTCTCTTTTTTTTCTTTGTCCCCGAAAGGTATGCAGTTTTTGTTGTATCTTTATTTCTTATTTATCGTATTTTTCTTTTATATTTTATATATATCGTTTAATTTCCTCCTCCTCCTCCTTCTTCTATTACAAAGCTCCTCCTACTTCTCTTTTTCCATCATTCACACTTGTTTTTTTTTCCTTCGATCATTTTTATATAACTTTCGTCTTGACCACCTATACATTTCGCTATATATCCCCCGCTCCGTTCCCGCCCAACCCACCTCTACCAAATCTCCTCCTTCTTCTCTCTATACACCCATCATCCCCCACTTTCTCCTCTCCCTCTCTTTGTCTCTCATACACATTCTCTCACATCTTCTTCACTCTCACAAATTTATGAATTTCTTAATAATTCGAATCTGCTACAACTCACAGAGCCGCCTGGTTTTGTATCACTATAAATCTTGACAAATTTACAGAACACACTAAAACATGACATAGTCATAAATCAAAATTTAGAAAGAAATTATCATAATTTTATTTAGTTCCCCATTAATATACATGCATATATATGTATATATATATATATATGTGTGTGTATACCTCTGCGTGCAATGTGTAGTGTATACGCGTAGGTATTGGTGCATACTTGCGTAATCTGTGTACCAATAAATTCACCATATACTGCAATATATCCAGATACATATAAACACGCATACACACACATATGTGTATGTGTGTATATATATATATATATATATATATATATATATATATATATATATATATATATATATATATAGCGCACATGCACAAATTTACATACGTGTCTACTTCAGTATTTATCTGGTATTCGATATCTTTATATGCATTTATTTATTTTTAACTATGCATGCATATATATATATATATATATATATATATATATATATATATATATATATACCTGTGTGTGTGAGTAAGTACACATGTATATATATCATGTAATATATATGTATATATATATATACACACATACATATATCAGGATCAATATATACATATGTAAGTTTATACATACATATATGTGTGTGTGTGTGCGTGTATGCATGTATATATATATATATATATATATATATATATATATATATATATACATTTCTATCCATGTATATGTACATATATCAATATATATATGTATATATATATATATATATATATATATATATATGCGTGTGTATGGGTGTGTACATATATGTATCTGTCTCTCCATGCATCTATCCATATAGACATATATATATATATATATATATATATATATATATATATATATATATATATATATATATATATATCGAAAGTGCTGTTTCCTATATAATACAGAACGAAATAGAAAATGAGACAAAAAACAAAAAAAAAAGGTCAAACAGGTAATTTTACCTCAATGTGGACATTGTAAGATAACAGACGATTTTTACACAACTTCCTTCGTTTTTATTCGAACAGTGCAGTAATTTCAGTAACATTGTCGATCAATTTTGAAAGCATTTTAACACAACTGGTTGCACTTCACAAAAATTCAATGGATATGCTTCCATTAAGAGTAATTTTTCAGGTTTATTTATCGGTTAATAGCTCAATGGACAGCAATTCCTGATAGCAGCTATAGTATCAATAGCTTAGTCTGCCTGGGCACATGTCAGTCTCGCTCTAGTTATTAAATGTGTTATGAAATGCATCTTATCTGCGATGCATTTCGACCTCTCTTTACAAATCTATAGAAATATGTGTGTGTGTGTGTGTGTGTATATATATATATATATATATATATATGTGTGTGTGTGTGTGTGTGTGTGTGTGTGTGTGTGTGAAGGCACATGGCTCAGTGGTTAGATCATCGAGCTTACTTTCGTGAGGTTGTGAGTTCGAATCACGGACCGAGCTGCGTGTTGTGTTCTTGAGCAAGACGCTTTATTTAAAGTTGCTCCAGTTCACTCAGCTGTAGAAATGAGTTGGTGCCAAGCTGTATCAGCTGTTGCCTTTCCCTTGGATGACATCAGTGGCGTGAAGAGGGGAGGCTGGTATGCATGGGTGACTACCGGTCTTCCATAAACAACCTTGCCCGGACTTGTGCCTCGGAGGTTAACTTTCTAGGTGCAATCTCATGGTCAGTCATGACCGAAGGGGTCTTTACCCTTTACTTACGATATATATATATATATATATATATATATATATATATATATATATACATATACACACACACACACACACACACGCACGCACACACACACACACACACACACACACACACACATATATATGTTGAAGATAACGTTGATAGTCATCGAGGTATGAAAAGGCAAGAATATACAACCACACAGTCATACGGTCTCTCACATAACGCTGTGATATGCGATGATCTACGTCGTTTCAGGTAAATTGCCACTGTGTGGTACGTTCCACATGCGTCTCCAACTTATTGCCTGAAATACTCCTGGCAAAGCAGTATTATATGTTGGGGAATTTTTATTTCAAATTTGGTATTCTAACATGGTGTTGTTTAAATACATACAGCATAGATTAGATCCATTTTCAACCAAATAATTCTATAAATAAATAATTATCAACCGAAATATTATTGTAAGTTCCCCGGTGATATAAGGAAAGAGAGATTATGTGATAAATATTCGACTATTTTAAATACGTTTTCTCGTTGTCTACAAATGTCGGAGAAACCAGCTTTGGTTTGCTTCTTGCGGAGACGTCACATATTAGATTAATGGCAATCGTCTACACATTTGGCCTACAAAATTGGATCTGCCTTGTGTCTCGTCTTAATGCAGGAAAATATCGATTGCTTTCTAACATACGTATCGATTTCTAAGATTTCAAGTATAAAATATTGCATGTACAGGATGTTAATCTCAAAAGAAAATCGATCCCGCTTGTACCATATTAGCTCTCAGCCATAGTTTCATGATTATGTCTGAATGATTGATAAACACGGGGAAAATATATTTCTTTAGAAAGAGCTATTTACATACTAAATGCTTTTTTCTTATGTTTGATTATGTGCGTGTGTGTGTGTGTATGTGTGTGTGTGTGTGTGTGTGTGTGTGTGTACAGAAAATCAAAGAGAGAGAGAGAGTAGGTGAGACAAAGAGAGAGAGAGAGTAGGTGAGACAGAGAGAGAGAGAGAGTCTGTTCCATACACACACACACATACAAATCCGCAAATTTCTAATCTGAGCAAGCGATGGATAGAAAATATAGCTTCGCTTCCCATATATATATATATATATATATATATATATGTACATATCTATATATGCGCGCGCGCGTGTGTGTCTGTATACACCTGCGTATACACACATGTACACAAATATGTATGTTACGTCTGTTTATCTATGTGCTGTAGAAACCCGCTTAGAAACTGCTTCTGCACCGCATTATATATTATTTCTAGTTCCACTAATTCAAAGAAATTAACACACTGTCTTGTATTTCTTGTATGATAATCCAGTTAAAACGCAATCTTCATAATAAGTATATTATCTCATTATATTTATCTGTTTTTCAACTTATTTATCTTCTCCCATCGTTCTTCTACAATATTCCATCATCCATCGCTCATTTTCTCACTGTTCCACTCTGTCCTTTTTTGGCAGCATTTTGAAATCCTTGCACAATATACCTGTCTTCTAGTTAAGTGCCTATAATGTTCTCCATTCGTTATTTTTGCTTCTAGTACTCTATTCCGAGCCAACTCAGCAGCATTGTCTTAGCACTCGGTCGCTTACGACGTCGAGGGTTCGAGTCGATCCGATCAACGGAACAGCCTGCTCGTGAAATTAACGTGCAAGTGGCTGAGCACTCCACAGACACCTGTACCCTTAACGTAGTTCTCGGGGATATTCAGCGTGACACAGAGTGTGACAAGGGTGGCCCTTTGAAATACAGGTACAACAGTAACTAGACACTCACAACGCCCAGTCCTATAGATCTATCTATAGATAGATGACATCTGTTATTTGAATTTTAAAATGTAATGACATAGAGTTATATACAAATACAATTATATTTAGAATGGTTCCGCAGTTTTGCCAACAGTTTCCCTCGTCTAATTGCAAAATGTAAAGAATTGCGAAATGTTAATATTTGGAGTTTCTATGATCACGTTGGTTTGCTATTTGATTTCAGGAAACCGTATATAGTATTGATACTGAATCAGAATTAGAGTTAGAAACAAACAACGTGTAATGCTATAATCTAGATGAATATAAGTACATAATTAAACAGAGAGTAGACGGAGGAAAGTAGAGAGAGAGATGTGGACGGGTATGATGCGTCAACAAAAAAATGGATGACAGCCTCGAAAATGCGCTTGCAGTTTTTCATCATCATCATCCTCATCATTAATGATTAGAGTCATTTCGTCCTTCTTTACGTTCTGAGTTCAAATCCCGCCAAGGTCGACTTTGCCTTTCATCTTTTTGGGGTCGATAAATTAAGTACTAGGGAAACACTGGAGTTGATCTAATCGACTACATCCCTCCCCCAAATTTCAGGCCTTGTGCGTATATTAGAAAGGATTATTATTGTTATTATTATTATTATTGTTATTATTATTGTTATTATTATTGTTATTACTATTATTTAGTGGGGTGTCTTTCAAACTTATCGTTTTCCAAGTTCGTGTTTGTATTCTATAATTAAGCGCATGTAACCTTAAACGCGTCTATGTGATCTCGTACATTGGTGATAAGACAGATATGTACGTCTGCCTCTAATATTGTTTGGCGTAGCTTTATTAATATTCCCTCTCTCTCTCTCTCTCTACCTCTCTCTTTCAGTCTTTCACTTATTCCTTGATAGCGTCTTCTCTTGGGAATCCATTCCTTAGATCTGTAATGAAGTCACATGTATTCTGAACATCTGAGCACACTCTATTTCGAATTGCGTCTACAGATTTGAAATTTCGTCATTCTCTGAAGAGCTATTTAATTCGAAGCAGACTTAGTTATTTTGCTAAAAACCAATAAATCTGTTTAATATAATTATTTTCTCAGCATTTATCCATATAATTCGTGTAGAAGCAGCTTTGGATTGTGGTCTCCTTGATCATTCAATGAAGAATTTGCGAAACACACGCACACAGAGACATATACACGCAAACACACGCAATATTCTCATATATGTGTGTGTGTGTGTGTGTGTGTGTGTGTGTGTGTGTGTGTGTGTGTGTGTACAAATATACAGACACTTTATGTATATGCACGTATATTACACACATATACACGCACACACAGACACTCACACACACACACACACATGTATATATATTCACATAATATACATACACATATTAGATATAAACGCACGTATTCATGCGCATATTTAATGAGTATATATATATATATATATATATATATTTATATGCATGTACATATACATATATACGTTTACGTATATACATACATATATATATATATGTATGTATATATATACATATATATACATATATACACACACACATATACATATATGATATATAGGTGTATGCGTAAAATGTGTATGTGTGTGGGTGCGTGCATGTATGTGAGTTTGTGTTAAATATATGTAAGCACACCTATCTATATATAACAAATATAGTGAGAGAACAAGAAAGAACGAAAAGGGGAAGGAAAAGTATGGGAATATCTGTATATTTGTGTTTACCTGTGTGCGCACATGTGAGTGCGTGTATGTTTGTGTGTTCGTGAGAGTGTGTGTGTGTCTAAGTAGAATGTTGTAGAAACAAATATTTCAAAGAAAGAGAGCATTTAGAATTTTATAGAAGAACAAGACATCGTGAGTTTGGGAAAAGCTTTCTCTGCTCCACAGCGACTCCCTTGTATCATCAGGATGGAAGAAGCTCTCAAAGCAATTCTGTTTTTAAACTTCTAAGTTTATTTAAATTAGTTTAGTATGTGTGTGTGTGTGTGTGTACGTGTGCGTGCGTACGTGCCTGTATGTGTGTATATTTAAGTGTGTATGCGTGTGTGTGTGTATTTGAGTGTGTGTGTGTGTGTGTGTGTGTGTGTGTGTGTGTATAGATGAGCGTGTGTGCAACGTGGTGAGCGAATATATTGTTGCTTGGATTATTTTGAGGACGTGTGTGCAGTTTCGATTGGGAATGTTATTGGGCTATGTAAAGAATTGTATCGGATTTCCTGATTGAGAATAAATGTAATTCGCTTATTAACAATAAAGCGAAGATCGTTAGATTTAATTTGTTATTCAGTGAAGTTATATGTGGATGAGTGTCGTGGTATAACAATGAAGTAAGTCATGGATATTTGTTTTTGATAATAACATACATCGTCAGATCAAAATGAGGGCATACACGCACAAACACAAACACACATATATAAAGTCAGTCTTAACACCAATGTCATGTTAGAACACCAGATACTGCTTAATATGAACCTCTCATATAGGCACTTGTTGCACACACAGAGATCGTTGTAGAGGACAATGATCTGTGAATGGGCGCCGGAATTCATACATTACATAATTTCAGTTTACGGATTATCAGGAGTGGGAGGGATCCGCTCGCCGTATATCAGAAAAATCTCGCTGCTACAATACATAGAAAAGCAGCGTCTCTTCCAGGCACAGATGTCAGCGTGTTGATGTCATCAAACGATATCCAACGATCATTGGATATTTCAACCCCCCGTGGAACGATAAAAAGGCGGGTCAGCAAAAGTGGCCCAATCGACGCTCATCATCACCTGACGAGGTCGAAGTTACATTTCATAATGTCGGGGTCAATGAAAAAATGTACCAGTCAAGCGTTCGCATCGATGAAATCGACATAGCCCCTCCCCCAAAATTGCTAGCCCTGTGACAAATTTTGAAACTATAATATGTATAATTAGGAAAGGTAAATATACAAAATTCATTCTGATAAAAACGTTTAAAGATGAAAACCCACCCTTAAACACTTTCATGTAAAGCCATGCAAATTTCACACGCACATACGCACGCGCTCTCTATCTCGTTCTCCTGTTATCTCTGTCTCTCCCCACCATATCACTCACTCTTTCTTTCTTTCTCTCTCTCCCTTTATTTCTTTTTCTCTTCCCTCCTTCGTATTTTTTTTTTTTCTGTCTCAACATTTTTCACAAATGCATCCATTTACCGGAGAAGAAATTTTATATAAGATTGCCTGCTAAAAATGTACAACTTTGTGTTTATACTTCAGTTTTTTAAGTGGAAGATTTCCCTGGTAATAGAAAGATATAGGGAAGAATCTTGATTATTCAATCAAGAAGAATAAATTTAAAATAAGACACTTGTTCTCTTGTCAAGCTAATAGCTAAACAAATATTTATATTAAGTAGTTTGTTAGTTTTAGCAAAGTGAAACCTTTTTGAGCACCTGAAAGACCTACAATTAAAACAAATGTGTTCAGAACGAATAATATGTATATATATATATATATATATATATATATATATATATATATATATATATATATATACAGAAAAGTGATAGCTAGCTAGCTAGCTTACCAAGATAGACAGACAGACAGACAGACGGACGGACGGATGGATGGATGGATCATATTGTGTCATCAGATTTTAAATTATAGCAAATTCTTAAGTGCCATGTTATTTAGTTCCATGGATGCCTGCTTTATCTAAAACAAATAAATCCTATTTAATGTATGCGTATGTGTGTGTGTGTGCGTATGTATATGCATGGATGTATATATATATATATATATATATGTGTGTGCTTATATAATATATATATATGTGTGTGTGTGTGTGTGTATAACTAGAAGAGCACTCGGAGAGTGCAGACCTCCGCCAAGCACCTCATTTCCACCCATATACACACGCATGCTGAAAATCGCCCAATTTGCCAAACCAACGACGGCAAATCCCATACGTATGTATGGGATTTGCCGTCATCATCAACACTGTCTCTGCTTTCACCACAATCACCGACAAAAATACCATCACCACATTCAGTTTCTTTACGCAGTTGAAAATCCCTTATCCGATACTCATGGGACCGAAATTGTTGCAGATTTTTGATTTTTCTAATTTCGGAGTGCTTTATCAAAAAAAAAAAAAAATTGCATCTACAAAATGGAACAGTTTGAGGATAGAAACCAAGTCTAAACACAATAGCTTATAGACATACTCTGAATGTAGTTCCATATAAATCTTTAATAATCTTCTTTTTATATATACTTAAGACCATCAGAAATGTTAAGATATCAGCCTCTACCGGTAGCTAGCATGCGTAATGAAGACAATAGCCAGCATATTTTCATACATAAACGTGTACAAACCATTAAGTATTTATACACAAAAGAGACGACCTTTGACAGGATACCACATTAAATGCTAGAAAAGGCAGTCAAATATAGTTGTTAGAAATAATTGCTAAAATGGCTCTAATGCTGTAGTGAAAGCATATAATTATACGTGCTTTGACTGCAGCATTTAACTCTTATTTCTTGCAATGTAGGTGTTTCTAATTACCTAACCACGTTTAATGACAATTGTAATTTTCCTTTTGCGTATGTATTTGTTTGTATATATATATATATATATATATATATATATATACATTTAGTATATTAAATGTATATATATATATATATATATATATATATATACATTTAGTATATTAAATGTATCATTAGGTTATAGCATGAAGTTCTACAGATTCAATCATATTTAACATAAATGGAGGACATAAGTTGTTAAAGAATTGTAGTAAGTTTATTGATGCAGACGACCGTTTCGTACAAAGAGATAAAAATTCATTTTCAGAATTTGGAATTATCAAAGTACCCATCAGTGCAGAAAAAATAAGAACTTTAAAAAGTGCTAAGTTGGATTTTGGAGTTTCATGTCTTTTTAATCCTATCCATGTGTAAAATCATGGGATTCATGCACATTTTTAAACCACAACTAACGGATGACGGTTAGGGATGATATGAATATAGAAATATAGATAACGTCTCTTTATGGATTAGTATAGATTAGCTAATTATAACTCCATATATAAAGCATAGAGCGAGTGAGGTGGAGAAAAGTCCAGTGAGAATACGGA
Organism: Octopus bimaculoides; assembly: GCF_046866305.1. NCBI lineage: Eukaryota > Metazoa > Mollusca > Cephalopoda > Octopoda > Octopodidae > Octopus > Octopus bimaculoides. The sequence goes on along the minus strand of NC_142954.1, from coordinate 23,773,917 downwards.
ACCTAATGTAAATTATATCTCACCGTTAAAAACAATACTTGGTACTTTTAAAATAAAAAAAAAAGGATGAGAAAAGTTTCGCATCAAATATTAGGCGTGAAAATCTTATAATAGAAAGTTTATGTAGTCAATGTGCCAAAATATAGGGGGAGAAGAAAAAAATTGATAGAATGTAGTGGAAAACCATTATGGACTCTTATTTACTAAAAAGCCGTAGGTACAACATGAAATAAAAATAATGGAGAATATAAGAAAAAGTGGGAAATACGATAATAAATATGAAGATTAAGGTGATGTTATAATTACGAAGTCCACTGTTAAGGAAACTAAAAATAACATTTATAGAAAAGTAGTAAGAAAAAATATCGAAGACATAAGATGATAATTATTAGAGTGAAAAAAAGTCGAAATTATAATAGTGTAGGGGAGATAAATAAGATGAAGCAGTGAGATTTGTTTGGAAGTAGGAGAAAATGAAATGTTAAAAAATATAGATGGAGGTTTAGAGAAAAACCTTAAATGCATATGGATAATGTTATACAAAAGAAAATTATAAAAAGTTTTGTCATATATAGTATTCTGTGCTAAGGTTTTTTGCGAGAAAAAGCGGGTACGACTATATATGTATGTAAAAAAAAATACGATATTGTACACGTGAATCAGACAGTAATAATTAACTGTAAATACCTGTCTGTCTATAAATATACGGAGTATGTACGGACAATAATGGACACAATTTTATCATACACCGAAAAATGCGATAATACAGGCGTGTACCTCATACACGAAATTAATAAGGAGATGCTATTATATAGAGAACCCATGTCGATGCATACAATATTAAAAGATATTCTTGAAATCTATAGTGGTGATGTAGGTGTAAATGTACATTATTATAATGTAAAAATGCCAAAAATGTACATTGTTATAAATATGTATATAATGATAATATATACGTGAAAGATATTTAGGAGTATTATAAACATTTGAAAAAGTATAAAAATAAACAATAGAGGAATAAAAATAATAAATAAATGAGAAAATGAATGAATAAATTAAAAATAAATTTTAAAATTAAGAAAATAAACAACGAAAAATTGGTAATAAATGATAAATAAAAAATAATAGTTGTAAAAATAGTTTAAAATCCAGGTTGCTAAAAACAGTATCTATATATAAAAAATTAAATAAGAAAGGTAAAAAATAAAAATAAAATTTAATTAAATGGAAAGATGATAATGAGCATAGAGGGAGATCAAAGTCCAATACTTATGTCAGGTTAACTATGTGTAATAATTATAGATTGGAATACTTCTGTAAGAGGTATTCGGCTACTTAAGAAGTATATGAAAACAATGAATAATTATATATATTATACAGGTAAAGTGCAATGATATATTATGTCTATAAGGAAGCGCAATGTCCCAGTGGTTAGGTCAGCGGACTCGCGGTCGTGGGATGGCGTTTTCCATCCCCAGGTCTGGCGTCATGAGTGTTTATTGAGCAAAAGCACCTGAAGCTCTCCGTAGCTCCGTTAGGGGCCGTGGTGAACCCTGCTGTATTCTTTCACCACAACTTTCTCTCAGTCTTTTTCCTGTTTCTGTTGTACCTGTATTTCAAAGGGCCAGCCTTGTCACACACTGTACGTTAAGGGTACACGTGTCGGTGGAGTACTCAGCCACTCACACGTTACTTTCACGAGCAGGCTGTTCGGTTAATCGGATGAACAGGAACCCTCGTCGTCGTAAGCAACGGAGTGCCACGATTATATTTATAATTTCAGGGTAAAAAGTTTTATGTAAGGGTACATATACAAGTTACAATATTATAGAATAAGTGTAGATCATATATACACAGTAGAATATATGTATATACGCATATAGAGGTACACATATACGTATAAACGTATAGATACACAAATATATGCGCATATATGTACATACTACTTACACATACATATACACGTACATATACGTACTTACACATGTATATAAATATACATACATATACATATATACATATATATACATACATATTGTTGTTATTTTTTAGGATATTTCCTGTTTTCCTTTGCAAGGCGAGGGTTGTCACTCAGGTGCATCACATGTCCAACTGTACCGGATGTTGTTTCAATTGTACTTTCATGTTCAAAAATGTAGTTGAGTAAAGGTTTATGTATGTTGCTGTCTAGGTGTTTCTGAACCTCTACTGCATCGCAATCCGACGATGGTTTTAGGTGGTCGAAACTTCGAAGTAACTGTCAACAACATTCTTGCATAAGAATAATATATATAACATTCTTACATAAGAATTATATATATATATATATATATATATATATATATTGCACACCACACACGCACACGCACAATACACACATATATAAGCTATTTATGTGTCCCATAATGCATGTGCATATTTGAGTATGTATTTCCATATATGTGCATTTGTGTTTATCTCAGTGTCTGTCCACTTGCTTGGGCAAGTGTGAATGTTAGTGCATGTGTGATGTGTGTGTGTGTTTGTGTGTTGTGTCCATGCGTTCATGTGTGTATGTTTCTGTGTTGAAAGCATAGCTGAAGTCAGTTCATAGCGTTTGTACATTAGCTTATTAAATTCTCTCTGTAACCCAATTCAATCTTGAAATTCGAGACTCTCATTTGAAGAAAGAACTGGCGAAATTTCTAACGTCTTATATTACTTTCTTCGCAATTGTGCACAGATCAAACCGTCTGATTTGAAAGCCAAAAATATATTTCTAAATCATAACATTCAACTTGATATCATATTGTTTCTCTGTCACGACGGTTTATAGGCTGTATAATATATAGTTACATTAATATCAAACATAAACTTCGCTCAATCAATATCTCACTGAGCTATCTCTCGGGAACTATTATTCATTGTAACCTTATATATAGCTACTGACCTGTACAATCAATTGGATGGGCTCAAAATTCTCTCATTGTATTGTTACTATTGTTGTTGCTGTAGTAGTAGTAGTAGTAGTAGTAGTAGTAGTAGTAGTAGTAGTAGTAGTAGTTGTTGTTGTTGCTATTGTATTTGTTGATGTTGCTATTGTTGTTGATTTTCTTTAGTTCCAAATCAGCCGTGACGGAGAAGACTAATGTACATCGACTTTTAAGCTATGATTCTCTCATCTTGTAACTCTTATACATTAAATCTCAGACGGCTTTACCCGTTGCGATCTTCTTTTCCTGATAAAATGTTAAAATGAAATCTGAGTGAGATTTCCTTTCTATTTCTAGTTTCTCAAGCGTCCACGCAGAGGCTCACACAACGGCTTAAGCTATCGAAATTCGATGTTGCTGTTGAGCACTTCGTCGAACTTCTACTGCAAACACTCATACCTTTTTTTTTTCCAGTTCTTGTATACCTGGGAATACATTACCGTGTGTGTGTCATTATTTAGACTGCATATGAGGATTTGAGGGAGATTCGCCTATTGCTTTAACCTCGTTGTTGCAGCAATTTCGCAAATCTACGTGAAATTTATCTTTCGTATTTGTTTCAGCGATCAGACTCCGATCATGCTGGGGCATCACCTTGAATTACTTTTAGTCGAATAAATAGATCATAGCACTTAGTTTTTTTTTTTGTTTTTAAAGTCTGGTACTAATTCCATAGCTCTATTTTGCCAAACAGATTGATTACGGGAAAGTAAACACACTAACACCGGTTGCCAAGCCTTAACGGAAGACAAACTCCGACACAAAGACACGTACGCGCGCACTCACACGCGCGCACACACACACAAACAAACACACACACACACACACACACATATATATATATATATATATATATATATATATATATATATATATATATATATATATATGGATTCTTTTAGTTTCCGTCTACCAAATTCACTCACAAGGTTCCAACCTGCCCGAATCGAAGACACTTTGCCAAGATGCAACCAGACTGCAAGACTGAACCCGGAACCATGTGATTGAAAAAAACATCTTGTCACACAGCCACGCCTGCCCCTATGGTATCATTTTTTCAAAATTTTTGTTAGCACGGCGCAGAAAGCCCTTCGAAAACATTTTGTTCATCTTAGGTTCTGAGTCGAAATTCGTCCGAGAAGGATTTTGCTTTTCATCCTTTCGAGTTCAAAGAAATGAGTACCAGTTGAGGCTACGCATCTATAGTAAGAAAAAATATATTCTGTATACTCTGGAGACATGCTAAATGATCTTTGCTGGGTTTGAACTCAGAACGTAAGGAGCAAAATATAAATACAGAATTACATGAGTCGTTATAAGGCTTGCACCGCCGCCACAACAGAGCATCTCATCGTTGAATGTCAACGCGTATATACATTAAGACTGCGCCGTTGATAATTTGTTGGAGCCATCTGGGAATCTTCATTGTTTTATTCAGCTGTAGTGATGTGTCGTTGTATGTCAGTGGTGTGTCAGTGACACTCACCTCGCACACGGATACGGATACATTCTTCAACAATTAGATGCAGCAACAACTTTAAAGAAATGAAACTATGCCGTCTTATTACCTAAGTTTTAAGAATGCCTTCAACTTGGCTTCAACGAGCTTCAAAAGATCCCTTGAGATCGATTTCTTCGACTAAACCCTTCAATACGATGCCCATGCCCCAGTGTGGCCGCAGTCCAATCACTGACACAAATAAAAGATAGAAGAAACGACAATAAATTCGCAATACTGGAGTCCTTGATTTCCTTGATTAAATACTTCAAGCTGATGTTCCAGCATGGTCGCAGTCAAATAGCTGAAAGAAGTAAGCGAAAAGATGATGGATATATGCGGCAAGGTCTGTCGCCCGAAAGATTCGCCCCACTCACCGCCTACAGTTTTCATTTTGTAGATTTAACATCTGATATACAATGTACTACATAATAAATTATAGTCTTGCGAATACTGATAAGTAATTACTGTTTTATTTTGTTACGGTATTTTTCTGTCTTTTTGATGATTGGTTAAAATGAGGTTATCACTTGGAGTTCACTGTGTGAGGCACATCTGTAATCACAACAGATAAGAGACTGCGAAATAGCAAGAACATTGTACTTTTTATGCTTCTTGGTTGAAACACTTTTTTTCCCCCTTTTCCGTTCGTTATTAACGCCATGCTTATCGCTACTCCAATCACCGCCACCATCATACTAATGTGAATAACGGCATAACTTGTACTCGCTCCCTTCCTCCCTCCCTCCGTCATTACAGACCCTGCTACTATTGCGGAGGAGGAGCGCTGAGCAGTGATGAGTGAAACTGCAGTGTTATTACCGGTTCGAATATGTTTGATGCACTTTCGAACTGGGGAACAAGCTACACATTGCGTTTTGCCACGGAGAATATATCTCGCTTGTTGACAAACGGTGTGTAGACACTTAGATCAGCTCGCAGCGCCATCTACCTAGAATGTGATGTTAAGATTTCGGAGTAGTTATCTCCACTGAGCAGAGGGCACTGCGAGCTGAATTAAGAGATTACCTCTCTTCTGCTTTTCCAGTCACCGTACAATGACTGGAGTGGATGCGCAATGGCGCGGTGGACTCGCGGTCATTGGATCGCGGTTCCCCTTTCGATCAGCGACCCCTGAGAAAGTACCCGACGGATCGTATACCAATGCCACAATATATTACCAACTAGTCAACCTTTGTGACCGAATATTTAGAGAGACGAACAGAGTGTTCTGTGTGTCCTGCGTTCGAATCCACGCGGGATCACGCTTGTCTTTGTTTCCTCTGCGATCGAGTGACCGACTATTTTGAGAGACGAACAGAGTGTTCTGTGTGTTCTGCGTTCGAATCCAAGCGGGATCACGCTTGTCTTTCTTTCCTTTGCGATCGATTGACCGAATATTTAGACAGACGAACAGAGTGTTCTGTGTGTCCTGCGTTCGAATCCAAACGGAATCAAGCTTGTCTTTCTTTTGAGATCGTTAAAATAAGGGACAAGTGAAATAGTAATATTTTCATTCTCCCCCACCTCTCCCTCTCTCTCTCTCTCTCTCTCCATCTTCCGTTGTCTCTCGGTCTGTCTTTCTTCCCCTCACTCTATTTCTTTGTCTTCCTGTTTGAGACACTTACTCTATCTCTCTTTCGCACGCTCTCTTACTCTCTCTCTCTCTCTCTCTTTCTCTCTTTCCCTGGCTTTCTCTCTTATTCTCCCTCTTTTTCTGATTTTTCTGCATATCATTCTTACTCTTTCCTTTCTCTGGCTTTCTGCTTGTCTCTTTCTTATTCTCACTCTCTTTCTCTCTCTCTCTCTCTCTCTCTCTCTCTCAATCTCTCTCTCTTTCCCTCTTACGTGCTCTCTCACTTTCTGTCTGTCCATCTTACCCTCATTTTCTCTATCTGCCTTTCTATCTCTTTCTCTTATTGTTTTTCTCTTTCCCAGTCTTGTCTGTCTCTCTTGCGCTTCTCTCTGTCAGTCCGTCTCTCTCTCATTCACTCACTGACTCTCTCCAGTTTCGAACCTAGCACCAACCAGCTCCGTCGGCCGTGTTACCTTCACTATTCTGATATTCTCTTCGAAGAAATGAAAGCGAATAACAAAACTCAAAACTGCAAACAAAAACCAGAAGACAAACATCGAGAAACGTCGTGTTTCTTAATTTAATTAACATCTTCAAACAACAACAACAACAACAACAGCAGCAGCAGCAGCAACGAAAACAATAACAACGACATTAACAATAACAACATCGTGGATGGAAAATAATCATGTTTTTTTTTTATCTCTTAATAATGTTATTGTCTTTGTTAGTCTAGTCATTATCGTGTTGGTGGTGGTATTGGTGGTGGTTGTGTTGGTAGTAGTAGTAGTAGTAGTAAAAGTAATAGTGGTGCTGGTATTAGTTGTGGTGGAGATGGTGGTGTTGATGGTTGGGAGGAAGAGTTAGAGGTAGAGTTATGCTCTTTGTTGCTGTTATTCTTGTTTTAGTTAGTATTATAAATAGTAAACTAGTTGTGACTGTTCTTGTTGGTAACACTAGTGCTGGAGTTGTTCTTCAAGGGAGTTGCACTCATAGCAGTTGTGCTAGTAGTAGTAGTAGTAGTAGTTGTGGTGGTGGTGATGATGGCGGTAGTAAAAGTAATAGTGGTGGTGGTGGTGGTGGTGGTAGTAGTGGTAGTGGTAGTAGTAGTAGTGGTGGTGGAGGGTGGTGGTGGTGGTGGTGGTGGTAGTAGTAGTAGTAGTGGTGGTGGTGGTGGTAGTGGTAGTAGTAGTAGTAGTAGTTGTAGTGATGATGGCTGTAGTAAAAGTAATAGTGGTGGTGGTGGTGGTGGTAGTGGTGGTGGTGGTGGTGGTGGTGGTAGTGGTAGTGTAGTAGTAGTAGTAGTAGTGGTGGTGGTGGTGGTAGTGATAGTAGTAGTAGTGGTGGTGGTGGTGGTAGTAAAAGTAATAGTGGTCGAGGTGATAGTAGTAGTAGTAGTAGCAGCAGCAGCAGTACTAGATTTGTTGTTTCCCTTGCGATCGAGTGACGGAATATTTAGAGAGGCGAACAGAGTGTTCTGTGTGTCCTGCGTTCGAATCCAAGCGGGATCACGTTTGTCATTATTTCCTTTCCGATCGAGTGACGGAATATTTAGAGAGACGAACAGAGTGTTCTGTGTGTTCTGCGTTCGAATCCATGCGGGATCACGCTTGTCTTTCTTTCCTTTGCGATCGAGTGACCGAATATTTAGAGAAAGGAACAGCTGGTATTAGTAGTGGTGGAGGTGGAGGTGGTGGAGACAGTAGTAGTAGCAGTAGTAGTACTAGATTTATTATTATTAGTGGTGGTAGGTTAACTGGTGGTGGTAGTGATGGTAGTAGTAGTTTTAGTATAGTAGGAGGAGTAGTAGGAGGGGTCGAAGTGCTTGATAATTTGCTGTTGTTGTTGGTGGTGTTGATGGTGGTGGATGGTAATTGTAATAGAAGTGATAGTGTTACAGTAACTTTTGTGGTGGTGGTGGTGGTGAGACGGTAGTAGTAGTTGTGGTATGGATTTCATACTGTTATTACTGTACGTAGCGTGACAGTGGTGGCGGTGACGATAAGCGGTAGCGCTAGAGTGGTCGATCCTGCTGTTGTTTGTGTTATTTTTACTCTTCTTGTTGTTTTTAATAGAAATCTCGAGAAATTTTCAATTATGAGATGAGGTGTAAACGAAAAAGAACGAAATATGGAAAATATCAAAAGCATGCGCCAAACATGTTCTGAAGTCGAACCGTATCACATATTGCATAAAACGCACGCACACACACACACACACAGACCAGACTTACACACATATACCCCTCCGCCACATACACACATATCTATATTTGTGAGTGTGTATGTATGTGTACAGATATATAAATATATATATATGGATATATATATATGTATATATATGTTTGTGTATCTATGTTCGTATATGTATATATATATGCATTGATGTATATATATATATATATATATGTATATATACATATATATATATATATATATATATATATATATATATATATACAGTTGTTCCCGATCTATGGATATCATGCATTTTAAGCAATATATTTTGAAATAGTTATATCAGAAACAGGGAGACACACACACACACACACACACACACACACACACACACTACATACACACCACATATCCTTATAATTTCACACATATAAACTCTTTCTGCAATAGAAACGTGTCATCCTCACACACTCAAACACACCCATACACACAAATTCTTCACACTCGCAGAAAGAGAATATGCACTGTTAGCCATACATGCACGCGCTCCGGACCACGCCGTCGCTTACTCGTTCAAGGTTTAAAGTCGAAAAATACAAAACAGGCGTGAAACTCCAGAAACATAGATGTGAATGTGC
>NC_142954.1:23744049-23764556 GCF_046866305.1 Octopus bimaculoides | reverse complement strand
TTGAGTGATTATGACATACAGGTTCGACCAGTTACTAGTAGAAGGTCGAATACTTATGATTTACAAAATCGTCTAGTTACTTCTTACCCTCGACAATCAGTGGTTCCCAAACTTCTTTAGGTTGTCACTCCATGGCACACAAGCGGCCACATTCCTGGACCACCACCACACTCACCGCCACAAACATAGACTACTTTGTAGAGAAAATTCAAAGCAAGAGTATTTCGCAAATAAAACTTATCCTAATTAATTCATTATTTGGGGGCTTTTTTTTACATCATTTTTACTTCCCCCTTATCACCCCACTATTCTTCAACGCCCTTCATCTTTCTCCTGCCCTCAAGGGGGTAGTACCACCCACTTTGAGAACCAGTGCAGTATATAGAATTGATTTTTTTTTAATTCCTAGCAGGTCAAACGTATTTTGTATACAGGATTGAGCTATTATTATTAGCTGATCGAGTGGGTGTCGTATGTTGGATTCCATACTTATTTATTTAATATGAATAGCTCTATAAAGTCACACTATAAAAGCTATGACAATAACAAATGCACACATGAATATGACGTGGTGGTGACCAGACCCCTGATTCCGATCAGGCGTGGAGTATTTCATCAAAGTATGCCTAGCATTAAAATAAAGCTCGATAGCAACAACGTCAGAAAAAGGAGTCTAAGAAAAAAATCTTCGAAAAATTGAGATGAAAATTAGTATTTTAAAATTAATTTCTAAAAAAGTCACCCAAATGTAAATTATTATGTTGCTTCTATTTGCCATGGGCTACACTATCTATTAATATTCAACGAAAATATCTATAATACGGTTCGACATGTCACGGCATTCGTGAGTTAGCGAGTTGTGCTTTAACCTAGTTTAAACTATGGAACTATATCGATGACATAATCCCATAGATTTAGCATAATGAAACTGCTGATTGTTATATGCTTTTCATAATTATAACTATGGAACGAAATCCATGGTACAATTGAGATATTCGATAAAAGGAAGTAGGGGGTGATGGTTGCGATTTAGACACCCTTATATATAAAACGTAACTGAAAACATGATCTGACGTTGTTACGGAATTAAAGCTGATTATGAAAACGAATAATTTAAAACCATAAAATGCGAATAAATTCTTGATAAAATATAGTAAGTGGAGGGGCAATGGCCAAGTGGTTAGGGCAGCAGACTCGCGGTTTCGATTTCCAGACCGGGCGTTGTGAGTCTTTATTGAGCGAAAACACCTAAAGCTCCTCGAGGCTCCGGCAGGGGATGGTGGCGAACCCTGCTGTACTCTTTCACCACAACTTTCTCTCACTCTTACTTCCTGTTTCTGTTGTGCCTGTAATTCAAAGGGTCAGCCTTGTCACACTGTGTCACGCTGAATATCCCTGAGAACTACGTTAAGGGTACACGTGTCTGTGGAGTGCTCAGCCACTTGCACGTTAATTTCACGAGCAGGATGTTCCGTTGATCGGATCAACTGGAACCCTGGACGTCGTAAGTGACGGAGTGCCAACAACAAAAATATAGTAAAACTTGAATTTTTATCATTATTTGTGCTACTTCATTTTTTGGGACTTTTGCGAGGATTACTTATTGCGTAAAACCTAATTAGTGGACAATCTCGGATTCCTATTTGCAAACTGAATTCAAAATACCGATAACACCCTCAAATCCGGAAGAGCAATATCCGGAACATTCAAACAACCGCCACCCCTAAAAGACAATAAAAGAACATATGCTGTTAATTAGAGTGAAGATAATTAGTCCGAATTTGTGTAATTAATTAGTTGCCAGTAAAGAAAGAAATCTTCTGCTGTACTCAAAATGTATCGGTGCTACTCAAAGTTCAGCAATTTTACTTTACCGTTCTTACAGTTCCAATATCAGTTAGCTTAGTAAGGCTCCTTCGCCTTGTGGGCGATAAAGAAATAAGAAACGTTAGCATGCCGGGCTAAATGCTTAGCAGTATTTCGTCAGTCTTAGTTCAAATTCCGCCGAGGTCGACTTTGCCTTTTATCTTTTCGGGGTCGATAAATTAAGTACCACTTGTGCACTGAGGTTGATCTAATCGACTGGCCCTCTCCCCCCAAATTTCGTGCCTTGAGGCTAGAGTAGAAAAGAATATTCCGGACCACTAAGTTACGAGGACGAAAACAGACCGCAATGTTGGAGACAAACATCAACAGACGTGGACATATACTCACATATATCTAGCTATACATATGTGGGGGGGGGGGGCTAAAAAACTTCTTCGCCTTAAGGCTATTGCTTTCTTTTACAGGGCTTAGAAAAAAGAAAGGACCACTGCAATAGGAAAAATACCTCTCAGGAAAATACCTCTCAGCCAGCACATCGACGAATGTGCTTACGACAAATTTCCCAAATTCACAACGTTTCCTCTATACAAATTCAAAGACAATGCTAGACAAAATGAACGCATTAGCAAAGAAATATTGTTTATAAGAAAATACCGACCAAGTCTAAATTCTCTAAACTAGCAACACTGAGACTTTCATATATGTTTTAATATTTTTATACGTGGATTTGCAAGTTATTCATAAGAAATAAACAAAGGGGATCGAAGAACCCGATTTCTATTAAAACGATGGCAGGAACAACTTCACCTCGACGACTACCACCACTACTACTACTACTACTATTGTTATTATCATGCCTGCTGCTAGTTATTCGACAGCTACAACCACTCCTAGAATTCCTCCCTGACCACTATTTAATTTCCTAAAACAGATAGTAGTAATCTACTAAAAGAACCAGTTGGAATTACCATGTTCAAGGAAATGACCACGTGCGCATGCAAGAAATAACAGTAAACTATGAATGTCATTCTTAATTTTAATTTCAATTTTATTTTATTAATAGCCCTTTTCTCTTCTCACATATTTTATATTCATTTTTGATAAGGTTATTAAAAAAAAACCGAAACATGTAAATTAATTAAAACACCCCAAAAATGTTTTTAAAAAGTGACATTTTCATTTTTATTCATTTTCAATGTCTACTTACCCGTGTAGTACTTTTACAAATCTTTTCAAATATATATATATATATATATATATATATATATATATATAAAATTCAAATTACGATGAACGTAACCAAACAAACGAAGTTTGCTTTAGAAGCGTTGAGATGTCTTAGAAAGTTAAAGAAGTGATTTTAAATTCTCAAACGCAATATAATGCTAATAATATAGCCTGAACAGGATAAACTACCCCTATTTTGCAGAAAAAAATGTGCTGGCGGCCGGCTATGTGACTCGAACTCACACCTCCGTGATTATGCGTCGCAGTGCTCTGAAACCGCCCTATTCTCTCTCTCTCTCTCTCTCTCTCTTTTATATATATATATATATACATAAGTGCCACGAAAGGTGCCACGCACTGGGACTAAATGAAAATCCAAGTGGTTGACAAGCGAATTTCATCTCACTTTCATTTAGCACCACACAAGACTCACAACTCAATTCTCTACAGCTTTGAGATTCCGTAGAATCAACGTTTCCATTATATATTTGGGTTTATTTTACATCCTCTTCCATTTCGCATTCTGACACACAGTTTTAGCAAAATACAAGACTTAACTCCCTTGCTGGGCGAAAGTACGTGTTGTTTGTTGCACAGTTCTTGTTTACAAAAAAGTACGACAGCGTTTTCTTTATTTATCTATATTTTTGTATTTCATCTTTTATTATTCCTGAGCTGTTATTTATCGTCTACATCATGTATATATATCAGATATATGTGTGTGCAGGTGTGTTGGGGAGTGTGGGGGGTGTTTGTGCGCGTCTATATACATATACTCACATACGCAGTCATACAAAATAATAATAATAACAATAATTAGATAGATAGATAGATAGATAGATAGATACTGTATCAAACCAGATTCTAAAACGATATATATATATATATATATATATATATATATAGTGTGTATTTGTATCAATGCATGCGTAAATGTAGTATAGATATGCATACATATATATGCGTGTGTTTCTGTGCGTGTGTGTGCGCACATGTGTCCGTGTGTGTGTGTGTGTGTGTGTGTGTGTGTGTGTGTGTGTGTGTGTGTGAGCGCAGTCTCAAATAAGAAGCAGTTTATTCAGTGCATCCTCATATATTGATTTTTTTTTTCTCTTTCTAATCTTAATATTTCTCTGGATATATAAAGGTAGGTCTTAAGGCGATATTTCCATGAACTCCATCTTATGTTTCACTTGCAAAACAGAATGAAATTGGTTACAGAATGAAACGGTCTTATACCAATTTTTTTTTACCATTATTTACCATTTTCCTTTTCGTTTTTTTCTCATTTTTGTTATTTATATTTTCGATATTATTTCCATAATCACTGTCTACTTGTTTCATAATTCTTCAGTTTTATGCTTCTTCCAGAGATTTTCAGATGTGTGTTTATTATGGACCTAAAATATGTTTCGTGTATTACTTTTACTTGCAGCCCATGTTTACGTTGTGGCATGTCGTTCCAATAAGTTCCTTTGATCTGATGACGAACAAATTTACTTCCCATGATTACAAGCAAAACCCAATTCTTTAAGTATGTTTCTTAATTCTGTTACATGTGAAAGCAAATGCACTGAATCCTTATAAACGAATCTATTAAATCCCAAAATACAACCTGTACCATAGGTTCACGGAGAGTATTTTGCATGATAACACTAATTTAAAAATACATCTATGTGTTGTTGTTGTTGTTGTTGTTGGCACTCCGTCGCTTACGACGTCGAGAGTTCCAGTTGATCCGATCAACGGAACAGCCTGCTCGTGAAATTAACGTGCAAGTGGCTGAGCACTCCACACACACGTGTACACTTAGCGTAGTTCTCGGGGATATTCAGCGTGACACAGAGTGTGACAAGGCTGACCCTTTGAATTACAGGTACAACAGAAACAGGAAGGAAGAGTGAGAGAAAGTTGTGGTGGAACAGAACAGCAGGGTTCGCCACCATCCCCTGCCGGAGCCTCGTGGAGCTTTAGGTGTTTTCGCTCAATAAACACTCACAACGCCCGGTCTGGGAATCGAAACCGCGATCCTATGACCGCGATTCCGCTGCCCTAACCACTGGACCATTGCGCCTCCAAACATTTATGTCCATTCAACGATAAACAAGACAGTGACCTAGAATTTGTTTTCCTAATTTTCTTATCCCAAATATTCTTTCCTTGCCGTAAAATGTAACTACGTGTAGATCGTTGGCAGCATTTCGTCTGTCGTCACTTTGTGAGTTGGAAATCCCGCCGAGGTCCACTTTCATTTTCATCCCTTCGGAAACGATGAAATAAGTACCAGTTATGTACTGGGGTATATGATATCAACTGCCGTCATCCCCCTAAGTTTCAGACCCTGTGCCTATAGCAGAAAGGATTACTATGATTATTATTATAATTATTATAATTATAATTATTATCACTATTATTATTAATAATATCATTTTATCAATTTTATTGTTGTTGCTCTTCTTCTTCTTATTATTATTATCATTATTGGAAATCATATGTGAAAGATAAATACTTAAATGATATGCTATGAAAACATCCTTGTCGATTTTCCTATCTTCCCAGCAGAGGTTTATACATTTATCTTTACATTCATATTATCATTGTTATCATTTATCATTATTTATATTATCATCACACATTCAACAACTTCATGCTATTTTCAACAACACCACCAGGTACATTTTCCTGTTCCTGGTGTTTTCCCAGCATTGTCTTTTACCAGAGAAGAATTGCATTTCTGCGCTACATCATTATTCTTTGCATTATTTTCCGCCATTAACATTATATTGCATATTATAATTTTTTTTTTCTGTATTTTCCCTATTTGGAGATTCAGAAATTGACATACCTAAATCACCAATATGTTTCGATTAATGAATGTTGTTTTGATTTTCTATTTGTATTTTATTTTTAATTTTACATTTACAATTTCCATTATTTACTCGGAAGCATAAAGATTTGAATAACTTTGTGTAAATCTCAAATTACAGTAATAATGTACGTCTCAGCATAGATGTGCTTGTATACACAATCATACATACATATGTGTGTGTGTGTGCGTGTGTGTGTATAAACATGCATGTTAATGTTTATATTGATATTGAAGGGAAGAGAAAGTGAGGTGTCAGATGTAGATATGTAATTTACATGCACTATTATAAGTATAAAACCTATTTTATTTTATATA
Source organism: Octopus bimaculoides (assembly GCF_046866305.1). NCBI lineage: Eukaryota > Metazoa > Mollusca > Cephalopoda > Octopoda > Octopodidae > Octopus > Octopus bimaculoides. The sequence goes on along the minus strand of NC_142954.1, from coordinate 23,758,318 downwards.
CAGATATCACAATAATGGCACGCACATACATGTATATACACGTGTATATATATATATATATATATATATATACACGTGTATATATATATATATATATATATATATGCTAGGATCATATATAACTATAAATATATATGTACATATACATATATATATATATATATATATATATATATATATATATATATATATATATATGCATATATATTTTCATGCATATGTACGATGGTGGCAAATACATGATCTAATCTAATGTGTACCTTTATATATAGATTTATTTATTTATATGCATATATAAATGTGTGTATATATATGTATAGAGAGAGAGAGAGAGACATACATAATCATATATAAATATATATATATATATATATATATTTGTGTTTTATATGTCTATATATACATAACTATATATATAAATATACACATACATATACATTTATGAATATACATGATCCTGGCAAATAGATAATCCAAAACAATGTGTATGTTTATGTGTGCGTATATATATATATATATACATATATATATATATATATATATATATATATATATATATATATATATATATATATACACATATACATACATATATAATATGTGCGTGTGTGTCTGTGTGTATGTTTGTGTTACTATTTATATATATAAACGTACATGTTTATATATCTTTAAACAAGTAAATCTGCATTTGTGTACGCGTCGATAACTATGGATGCGATTGTAATTGTATGGAACATCCTACTTTGCAAATATTACGTATGTGTGGGAAACAACAGTTAGCTTACATGGAAATCAACTTAAATAGCAAATATATTGGTTATTATGAATAACATAACAGCAAAACTCAACAAATAAACTGAATACAACATTCTGACATTTTACTAAAACCTCACAGACTCACACCTAGAAGAGAATTGTCCAATAGAAAATGCTAAACAAATAAAATTCCAGAACAGATAATCTATCCATGTACCATCAGAGTAACAAGGAAAGATATTGGCAAACAAACTGTATTAGATTTCTGATACAAAATCGAAATGGAGAAATGAAAATTGTCATGTTGTCCTCATGAGAGAGTTTAGTCTTAGAATATGATGTTACGCGTTCGAATTCACATTGCAGCAAGTTGGTGTGATATGTGTGTATATATCTATGTATATATACATGCATATATGGACCATATCAGGACCCATGAATGACGAAGATCCAACGACTACTCTGCCTATTTCTGTGTGCTTACCTTTCAATGCTGTGTATGCCATAAGGTTTGCAAATCCAACGGAGGTACCAAAAGATATTTTAAGTTCCACAAAGATTAGAACTTAACTGTAGATCTTTGTGATTCAAATCAGACATGCAATCTATGCTGGTGCCATTTCAATACAATGTCCGGTGTAAAAAAGACATATAAGACGCAATGATGGATGTCGGGGGTCAGTACAAGACGTCGTCAGACTCTGCATAAGGAGTTGAGAACTACCATATATATGTATATATATATATATATATATATATATATATATATATACATGTGTGTGTGTGTGTGTGAATTGTGTATATATATATATATATACGACGGGCTTCTTTCGGTTTCCTCTACCAAATCCACTCACAAGGCTCTGGTCGGCCCTAGGCTATAGCTGAAGGCACTTGCCCAAGACGCCAAGCAGTGGGACTGACCTGGAACCACGTAGTACGAATGCAAGTTCTTACCACGCAGACTAACATGATTATAAAATAACAGTAATTAGCAGCACACATCATTTCAACTTCACAAAAACGTTCAGTTATTACTCGTCATACACTTCAAGATATCTTTCTGCACGTATGTATTCTCATTTCTTAATGTGTGTGTATGAGTGCGGTCATATATAATTCAACATGCTATTAGCAATATCATCGACCTACACAGAATATTGGGTGCTGCTTCAGATCTAGAATTATTCTTCGGTAGCGTTCAACCCAGAGCTGAGTGCAGATGTCAAAGGAGTTTCGTTGCTAGAAATCTCTCTGTAATGCCATACAATAATTTCTATATAGACCTTACACAATGGGTGCATTGAGGGCTATTTAATGTCTCTATTTGAAATATCAATCGAACAATATGTACATACATACTCACAAACATACACTCACTCAGAAATGCACGCAAACACACGCACAAGCACATATATGGATATAGAGGTATAAATATATGTGTATATATCTATATGTGTGTATCTATATATCTATATATATCTATATATCTATATATATATATATATATATATATATATATATATATATATATATATATATATCTATATATATCTATATATGTGTATATATCTATATATGTATATATATACATATATATATATATATATATATATATATATATATATATATATATATATATATATACATATATACGTGTGTGTATGTATGGATGTAACTTATGTATACATATAAATATATATATATATACATGCACACACACACATATATATATATATATATATATATATATATATATATACACATACACCCACACAAACACAAACACATATATATATATATATATATATATATATATATATATATATATACATAAATGCAAAGTTCTGAATGATCCTTCATATTAATTACAATAGAACACGTAAAGACCTCAATGATATTTGTTCTGGCAAAGAATTCAAAGACATCTTTTGGAAAGGTGGTTCAACCTATGACTCTTAGAATCATCCATTTATCGTCAAATCTCACAAAGATGCATTTATGTTACCTTGCCTACCCATTCCGAAAACTCATAAGCCCTCTTCACAAAAGAAAGTCCGAATTCAAATACGAAATCGATTGTGAAGAATATGATAATCGCAAGTGATATATAAATCGTGATTCAAGACTCAACTTGCTTCTTTGAAAATTTTTTTTGATATTGTAATTCTATTTATGGATGTAGAATTTGGCGTATGGAATAAAGTATAAAATTAAATAAATATGAGTATAATTATGTATATGTATATATATATATATATATATATATATATATATATATATATATATCTTTGTTGCTCTCAATCGTTTTCTCTCTCATTATATATAGACACGTATGCACACACATATACATATATATATACACACATTATATATATATATATATATATATATATATATATATATATATATATATAATGATATATTCGCACACACATATATATTTACGTTTGTATATTTACATACACCGACACAATTGTCTATATATATATGTGTGTATAAATATACGTGTGTATTTAAGTGTAGACGTGTGTGTGAGTGTGTGTGTGTGTGTGTGTGTTAGTGAGTGTACTGTGTTCCTCAATAGTTGCATTTCAATGTGTTTCTTGTCTATAGTGATGATTTGTCAAATAAGTACACATATACTTATCTATATCTATATCTCTCTCGATCTATCTACCTACCTCTCTATCGATATAAATATATATATATATATATATATATATATATATTCCCTTTTTTCTCAATATCCACAATGTATTTTTGTTTAAGTGTGTGCGTGTATGCGTCTTTATATGAACTCATATCGCATACACCGATCCAGACATTCACAAATCTGCAGATATGCTCACCGCTACACTGCGTAGCTGTGCACATCGCCATATCATGTGTCATTTTTTTCACTTGTGTATATGTACGTGTATATACACCTACGTGTATGTGCATGTGCACTCGTTTGTTTCGGGCATGGTATGTTTATGTGAATATGTATTTGCATACGTTTCGATGTGGGCGGGAGGGTTTTCTACTCTCAACCACAACAGATCAATAGAAACAATTGCTGTCTTCATAAAATTGAAATTCTGTTGTCACAGAACAAATGCTTTTCGCTAATAATGTACAGAAAGAAAAGGAGCTTTTTTCTGCTTGTTTAAATAAAGCAAGGAACTTGGCGTTGTTACAGAGGCTAATGCATATCTTCTAATGCATTTATTGATACAATGTTACCAGGGTGTGTATGTCACCTGAATTTAATGAAAAGAAAATGCGGCAATCTGTTTCAGAATTCAACAATATCTGCTGTGTGCTTCTACTAGTAAAATTGTTCTGAAGAATGCAGATTACATTTGTTGTTACACAAAAAGAACCCCTCATTGTTTTATCTTTCTTCGGAAGGTGGTGCTGCTCTGGATTTTAATCACATGAATTGCATTCACAATGGAGCACCGCCCCAAAGGGTTTCTGTTTCAAATACATCGAATGCCAGCACTGAGTGTGTAAAAATTTATAATCGTTTCCTTGTTAAAAGCATACCTGAACATTACCATGAAGAACGTGAGTGAATATCTATAACCAAAATAAGTTATTGTTCTACGCAACAAATTCTACTGAGATCTAAATCTTTGAATATCCATCTCATATCTGTTTATGCTCGTGCATACGTACAATCATACTCATATACATAGTTGCGTCCATAATTAAAAATATTCATACAAAGCATTTTATAGGCGAAGGCAGAGAATTGAACTCACGAAGTTCGCCATTCAAACTTGGAATTTGTTTATATCACTATGCATTGTACAATACTCCAGAGCCTTCCTCAACAAACTTCCATTCTCTCTATCTCGCGCGCGCTATATATATATATATATACATATAAAGGTCTTCGGCGATTTCGAAGCCTGAACACTCGATAATTCAATAAAAAAAATAGCTTTCTAGTATGCAATCGGCTGAACATTCAGAGACACATGTAGGAAGAACCTGATGTCCTATATTTATAGCAGGTACCATATTCTACCTAATTGTTCAAAGTGTCTATATGATCGCGAAGAGACATGAGTAAAGCCTTGACCCATTCACACTTTGATCCAGTGGCTCAACTAGAATAGATCAGCTGTCAGGAAGAAGATGGTTACTCTAGTATTCGGGTAGCACACAAATTGATGTGTGTGGTCTGATTTGCTCAAAGTCCCAATAGGCGGCTTTGTTCAGGAATTGAACCCAAGATAATATCCTCGTGAACAAAACGAACTCCTAAAATAGGGCCTCACAACACACAGCAGTTTAGAGTCATACACAGGACAAATAATTTGAAATAGTATCGCTTTAAAATAATATATTTAAGTTGTTTGTTTTATAGAAATTTCAACGTATAGTATCTTTCTGTAACATATCAATAGTCTTCCTTGTTATTATATAAATTTTGTTTGATGTCCAACATTAATTTCTCATGACAATTTCGTCCCCTCGTTATTATTATCGATTTTATATATAAATATGTTAGTTTATTATATGCTATTATATTTCATCAACTTTTAACTGTGGAGTAATTACGTCTATCTCGATAACCTACATAGAATATCTGTATGTCTGTGCTTCCCCTGTACCAGTCTAGCGTTAATTGTTTAAAATAATATCAATTTAAAATAGTATCAGTTTATATTTTATATATTTGATGTATAACAAGCATTAAGCATATTGTCCGTAACATAAAAATCATCTTATGATGATATTATATATCTTTGATATCTAGAATTACTTTCTTATGATAACTTCGTCTTATTTTAACATTAAGCTATATTCTTTCTCATATTAACTTTTCCTACTCATCATTTTCGTTATTGATTTTACCATAAGTATCTTATTTATTTACTTTTATTAACCATATCGTAATTTTTGTCTATCTCCAATAGCCATATCCGAACTATTTTTTTATTTCTTCTTGATTATCTGATGTTAATGTTCAGTAACTATCTACTTAGATGCCAAAAGTGTACATTTGTATTCCATTTGAGATGATAAACTAAACAAGTTCGTTGTTTGTCTCAGTTATTTGGCCTCTCCCTTTAGTAAAATTATAAACCGATGAGGAATCGGTTTTCTCACGTAGCAACAAAGTGTCACAGACTTTACATACACCTTACATCAATTAATTAATCTATTTTCTTATGATCTTATTTGCAATAAACAACAACAAATGCAACAACAACGCTAATAATGATGATGATGATGATTATGATGACGATGGTGATGATGAGCTTATTTTTCTTGTCTGGTGCACGAAATCTATATGCATATACACATTTACTCACAAACATACACACTCACACACACACACATATATATATATATAAACATATATATATATATATATATATATATATATATATATATATATATATATATATATATGTATATATATGTATGTATATATGTATATATATATATATATATATATATATGTATGTATATATGTATATATATATATATATATATATATGTATGTATATATGTATATATATATATATATATATATATGTATGTATATATGTATATATATATATTTATGTATGTATATATGTATATATATATATTTATGTATGTATATATGTATATATATATATTTATGTATGTATATTTGTATATTAATATAGATAGATACATTTTGTACGACTCTCTTACACTTTCATTCCTTCAGCCCCTTCATACTTAAATCCTTCTTTCCACTCTTATTTCTTTCGCCCCCCCCCTCTCTCACAGTTCCTGGTCTTCCCTTCATTCTCACCTTCCCTTTTTCACTTTACGCTGTCCCTTTTCTTTTTTCTCGTCCTACCCTAAATCTTCTATCCCTCTGCCCCTACCATTCTCCCCATCCCTCCACGTGACGGGTGTTTGACCAAGCCTGACCTTTCTTTCTTGGTTCGAAAAGCTCATCATGAAATACAAATTAGATTCTTCATGAAGAAGTACCTACTGGTATGAATGATTACGATCAACAAAAACGTGTATATATAGTGAGAGAGAGGCAGACAAACACACGGATAGAAATTTAGAAATAGCTAGCTAGATAGATAGATAGATAGATAGATAGATAGATAGATAGCTATATAGATAGATAGATAGGTAGATACACATACATATGAATACATACATGCATAGATAAATAGATAGATAGTATGTGACTCTGTGTGTGTGTGTGTGTATGCATATATATAGATATGGACATAGATTTATAGAAAGAGGTAGAAATAGATAAAGGTATACATACTATACATTCTGGTCTCTCTGGTGTTGCACTTGCGTTACATATGATGGCTACTTTCCTCACATTTTTCACAATAATTTCTATGTGTATACAACATTCATACGAATTATTACATTTGGAAGTTCCAAAGTATGGGACTTCAACTTTGCATATATTTAATAAGGACAGTCGAAGCTAACGCTATGTTGTGCTTCACTTGGTAATGTTCAATATTTAGCGAATGAAGTTATAATATTTCTCTACGTAAACCTATTTTCGTGTCATAATTTCGTAGGCTTACATAAGAGACTTGAATAAGCTTTACTCTCATATTTTCTGGTAGGCAAATTCAATTTTCTGTTACGTCTTCAGATAATTAATGTCTTGACAGTGACATTTATTGTGCATATAATTAGCTCGGATGTTTGTATTTTGAATATATAACATGACATGCCATGGAAATTATACGTTTTGTACTAGCAATATTTTCAAATGCTCTGCTTTCTGCCCATTACATAACTTACGTGTATCGAAATATAGTTTGACATGTGTTCTAATAATATTCTTACATTTATCTATCTCGCTATACTTGTTTCTCTCTCTCTGACTCTCACTCTCTCTCTTTCTTTCTTTACTTACTTCTCCATGCGCAGGAACAGCAGTAAAGGCTCGGGTATTAATGTTAGACCAACTTGCGACTTCCTCGAGGCAGTTTCAATCCCACTCAGGGGGCACCTTGTGTAATTTTCACTTTACTCTGTCTTTCAGTTCCATTTTGGTCGATGGAAACTGTGGAAGCCGGTTGTGGTTGTGTGGTTAGAAGCTTGCTCCCCAACCACATGATTCCGGGTTCAGTCGCACTGCGTGGCACTTTGAAGTGATTGCTACTATAGTCTCGGTCCGACCAAAGTCTTCTGAGTGCCTACGATATATATATATTATTTTATTTAAAAGAGTTCAAACTCTGTCTGTTTTTTTTATGTTTTATTTATATTCTTGTAAAATTAGTGTGGGATATAGAATATTGAATATATAATATAAAAATATAAAAATATATTGGGTTGAGTCATATATAATTTCCATTTATTGGGAAAAAAATGTAATGACGCATTTCAAGCTCCCAGTGTTTAGAAAGAGCATTCACCGGTCATTCTTACCTGAGCAGTGAATAAGTGTGCATCATAATTTAAACTAAATTCGTCCTAAACCAGAACTGCTATATTATGTTGGCAAACTATCTTTACTCCAAAGTACTGTTGCTGAATATCACTCGTTGTGAGATACACAAATTATAATTTTTAAAATATATTCCACAAAGACGGGAATTATATATGGCTCAACCCAATATATGCGCACAGTAGAGTTTTGGTTTGCGAACTTGATTCGTTCCTGAAGGCCGTTCATCACCCGAGTTTTTTTCCCATAACAAATTCAAGAGAACGAACGGTGAATTCGAGCAGGACGGTTCACTGAACGAAAGTTTGACAGCAACTGACGCTTATCCGCTCGTACTCCCAGCTTGTCACCAACCGTTGTTGCCGTCTGGCGTGTTCGTTACACGAGACAAGGTTCGTTTCCTGGGTCGAGCCACATTGATCGTTGACCAATATGTTCATGATTACAAGCGTTCGTAAACCGAGATTTCTGCTTGTGTATGTATGTATGTATGTATGTATGTGTGTATGTATTGTCATAATTATCTTTACACTTAGAATACAAACAATGTTACCTGCAACAACGCAGTTTTTCTTATTTTGTTATTAAATTACATTTTCGTTCTAGCATGCTTCTTCTTCTTCTTCTTCTTCTTATTATTATTATTATTATTATTATTACTATCATCATCATCATCATTATCAGTATTATTGTTATTATTATTTGTTTAATGTCAATTTGAATTAATCTCGTAATATATTCATTTAATTTGCTGATCTAATTTATTAATTAAATTATGTTTTCTTTAATATTCCATTCCCACAAACCACCACCCGCCATCCCCGCACCCACTCCTCATCCTCCTTTTATTAATATTCCTACATTTTTGCGTGACATAATAATTGTAAGAAGCACATCATATTCATTTCTGAAGCGAAACGAATTCTTGGGGACTTTCCCCTTCACATTCTGAATATCTTTACATCACAGAAAAAATACCCATACTATTATTACTATTATTATTATTATGTTGTTGTTGTTATTGTTATTTTTAGAAGAATCATTATTACTGTTATTATTATTAATATTCGTATCATAACTATTATAATTACTCTTATGCTATTATTATTATTGATCTTACTATTATTATTGGTGTTGTTGTTTTTGTTGTTGTTATGATTATTCTTTTTTTCTATTGCATTTCATTTATTTTCTAATTAATATCACATTTATAACATTTACACTTTATCAGTTTATCACAAAAAGTTTTCTCCATTTTCATTTTTTCTTTTTATTTATTCCTGTATTTTTATTCAATTATTTATTACGTCATGTTTTGGTTTGTATCTTAGTCACAGGACTCTCTGTTATTATCAGTGACGAATGCAGAATAATCTCTATCTACGAAACACATTTTATCTCGTTCTGTGTGTCTTAGACATTCTACATCTCTTCCCTTACTCGCTCTTTCTCTCTCACACTCTCCCTCTCTCCCTTTATCTCTATTTGTCTCATATAAATGCATACATATATTCAAACACAGAAGCAAACCCACGTGCTACACGTTCAAAACAAGATTATATTTGCAAAATAATCGTTATGGACAAACTTTAAGATTCTAATGATCACCAGTAAAGGAGGTGAGTGTTTTTAAGTATCTGGGATCACATGTGACGGCAGATGGGGCGTCGGATGAGGAAGTAGGCTATAGAATGAGGGAGAGGAAGAATATACTGTGTGCATGAAAGTGAAAAGAAGTGTGTATGAGGGCGTGATTGTGCTGACAATGTTATATGGTGTAGAGACGTGGAGGCTGAGAGAGAGGAGGCGACTAGATGTTTTTAAGATGAAATGTTTGAGGGCTTCGGATAGAATGAGGAATGAAGAGGTGCAAAAGGGAGCAGGAATGAGAGAAAAACTAACAACCAAAATAGATTATTGTTGAGGTGGTTTGGGTAAACATACAGATTATAACGTATTTTGACCTTCAGATGTATCTCCAGAATGGCCAAATTAATTTTCAAGTTAATGGTAACCCACAGAAATAGATTTGCTTCTCATGAGATGGGAGATAAATGCAAAGTTTCACAGACCTCCAGACCGGTGATAATGTTCCGGCAGCATCGTTAGCGCGCCGGGCCGGATGCTTGGTGGCATATCGTTCGACTTTACGTTCTGAGTTCAAATTACACCGAAGTCGATTTTTTCTTTTTATCTTCTGAAGGTCGATGAAATGAGTACTAGTTGAGTACTGACGTGAATGTACTCTATCTAGCCCTTCCCCGAAATTGCTGGCCTTGTGAAAAAGTTTGAAAACACTATTATCTTATATAAGAACAGGAGCAAGGATACAAACCTGAGAATAGGATGTTAGCCAAGTAAAGATATACCAGTAATTGTTTGATGTATTATTTTATCGCTCACGGTAGGATGAAGAGCATATTTGACTCCGGGTGAATTTGAGCGCTTAAAATACTGAACCATGACTACATACCCGGAAAGCATCTCAGCCATTGATATAACGCTTCTGCATAATTACGGCTTTAAGATGCAGAATGATTGATATCGTATTAGCCTGTTATCATTGGTATATCAATAAATGATATACGAATGTTGTGCTGATTTAAATATCCAGGCTTTTAGTTAATTTCATGGAGAAATATGCTAATTTGAAAACTATACAGCGTTTGAAAATGGAAGCACAAAACAAATAATAAATAAATAATAAATTGCCTTCATAAAGTTACAATATTTTAATAATATTTCCTTCTTTTAAGAAATCACCAAATATTCTATCAGTGTTGAACCATTGAAATATTTAATGATTAAAGTCAACCGTAAATGAAGATAAATTAACAGAATCAATATATCATACCATACCAGGTGTAAGTGGGTGCATGCGTATGCGTGTGGTTGAACGTACAGTCACTCACACACGCATATATATGCATACATATATATATGCGTGTATATATGTATGTATACATATATATATATATATATAACTTCATGCATCAATATATATGTACAAGTAGGTAATGTATATATTTTTATATGTCTATATACATGTATATATACATATATAAATTTGCATGGATGGAGGTATATATATGCATATATATATATATATATATATATATATATATACATATATATGCATGAATATATCTATAACACGATAGTATACATACTAAAATATATATGCATATATACATGTGTGTATGTGTCTAATATACATATATAAGTATATATATATGTATATACATATATATATATATATACATATATAAATGTTTATATATATATGGATGTATGTATATACACACATACATATATATAAATCTATACATATATATATATATATATATATATATATATATATATACATAAATACATACATTTTGTCCCTACCTATATATACACACCACACACACACACACACACACATATATATATATATATATATATATATATATATATATATATATATATATATATATATGTATATACATATGCAAATGATATATTTATGCTTGTATATATGCATGCATGTTTGCATATATGTATGCATGTATGTATCTCTGTGAGTGAATGTTTGTACGTCGGTGTGTGTGTGTGTGTGTGTTTAATTGAACGGCTTCCTTCATTAATACGTTAGATAAACTCGATCACGACATATTTGAATTGTAAATATATTTACATAATCTGCTTAAATCAAATGTGCTCATCAAATTTCACAAAAATATAAGAATTCGCGAAGGAGAAATAATTCAAAAAGAAATATTAACTGAAATATATATTTTGTTTTTTATGCAAACTATACCGAGACAAGCTTTCAATTATACCTATCAGATAGTTACTATCTGAATTCGTATCGAGATATGTACACAACGTGTTACTCCGTATTTTGTTATTATTATTATTATTTGTATTATAATTGCTTTAAAAATCAATTAGGGATGAATGCTAAAGTGATCTTAATGAACGTTAAGAGCGGGTATTTTCGTATTAAAATTTTATATCGCCCGCCTCTTGTTTAATTCATTTGTTTAAAGAGTGGCTACTAAAGATTGGACAAAATACACTCGAATTAATCTTTGTATTGCATGTGTAATCACTACTAAGAAGAAGAAGAAGAAGAAGAAGAAGAAGAAGGATGGTGGTGGTGGTAATGATCATGATGATGATGATGATGACATAGTTTAAGATTTAATAGTGTACATATCGAAATACGCTAGCGATTTGTTCTTTAAATCAATAGTTTTAAAACGAATGTATTTCTTTGGCTCGATAAACACGACAGTTTGCTTTCAGACTATTTTTACACTATAAGCAGACACCATATGATTCTCCTTCCTCTCTCTCTCTCTTTACATACATATATATATATATATAATTTGCGTTGTGTATCTATGTATACTATAGGAACCGTGACCCGTTGGGCCACTGGGAAACTCTGAGTTTTCCAGCAACAGTATTTTGTTTCGTGGGATTTTTATTTTTCTCTTTGAGGTAATTCCGCATGCTTTCAGCGAATGTGACATCGAAATCACGTATAAATGGCTACTTTCCCCAGAAAAAGAAATATTTGGCTGCTATTTCTTGCACGCCCTGCTACCATGTAACAGGTATTTCGGGTCCTTCATCGCAAATAGCTGTTACGTGGTAGCAGGGCGTGGTAGAAATAGCAGCCAAACCTGTAGATATGAGATACGTTGAATGCAATCGAAAAATGCCTAAGGAGAAAATTATTTCATACTGAGGTTACGAACGGGTCTTTTACGAAATATATATCATATTTTTGTAGTAATTTTTACTTTAGAATATTTTTTAAATATGCAAAAAAAAAATTTTTTTAATGGTATTCACTTGAAAATAATTTGTGTAAAGAAAGCTAAAATATAAATACTTACTGTACAAACAACTTACATTTTTGAAATCATATTTACTTTAAAATATTTCTAAATGATTAAGGTATTGTGTTTAAGAAGAGCGAAAATAGATACAGTTACTGTAAGAAAATCGTATTCTTTCGTTCTTGGCTTACTGTACAATAGAAAGATAAGAAATTCTTTCTTTCCAGGATGAAGATTATTTTCGAAACATTTTCCCATTATGCGCCAGTTTGGCTTAGTAACATTGCAAGCAAGCAAGATTCAAACTGACTTTTAATGTATTATGTGTGTGTGTGTGTGTGTGTGTGTGTGTGTGTGAGTGTGCGTGTGTTAGATTTCCTACCCGAAGTGTGACAAGGCTGGCCCTTTGAAACACAGAACACAGATACAACAGAAAGAGGAACAAAGAGTGTCTCTTGTAAAATCTTCTTGGCCACAATCTTGGCCTTTGAGTTACATGCAGACCGGTTGATGTCTTTCCGAACCGCTGCTCACACATAGTATTCCATAGGAATACAATCGTAGCCAGAAATCAGGGTTAATGAGATCGTAGATATTTTCTGACAAACACTTCTCATACTTTCCAGATCCATAGCAAGGAACCCAATCCTGCTGCCACATATATAGCATTCCAACGGCAATTCTTTCTAGTTAGGGATTGACCACAGTCTCCAGCAGATTCCCGTCACCGTCTGAATTGAACCTGAAAACCTGTTCAAAGATGTGTATGAATATCGGCGAGCGAACTCAGTCAGAATGCTTGCGTGTCCCTTCCTGCGTGTCTCTATGGTTTCGTAGTCTCGGTTGCAGTTGTCCATATAACGTTTTACCGTATTTACTATCATATGACTTTTCCTCAACTAGAACCTTACTCTTTATGCTCCCCAACGCCGTTGACTGTTCACGAATATATCTAGCTGCTCCTGGGAAAAGGATACACGGAAAAAGAAAACGAAGTGAAATATAGTCCGAACACCTCGTGTAACAAACATGGCACAGTGACCAACTCGTTCGAAGCTTATGCAACAATATGTAAGAATAAATGTTAATGATTATGAAAGAGCAGATAAAACCCCATTTGGCAAAGAGAATCCGGTTGAAGTAGGAATCACACACGAAGACTCTGATGGCTAATTCTTAGGCATGTGTTAACAATTATTGTGTAAATAGTTTCGTCGTTGGTGATACTCCTGTTTTCAAAGTTATTAATGGTGAT
>NC_142954.1:23734049-23739049 GCF_046866305.1 Octopus bimaculoides | reverse complement strand
TTATGCTTTACATAGCTGTCGACATGGCAGACACGCGTCTAATACCAGTTGCATACTAGGGTCGATCTAAACGACTGGCGCCCCTCCTCCATAATTTAGGGCCTTGCGCCTAGAGTAGAAGAGGATATATTGCAACTGTAAAATCCCATCGTATATAAACATGTGTGTGTGTGTGTGTGTGTGTGTGTGAGTCTGTGTGTGTGTGAGTCTGTCTGTGTGTGCTTGTGTATGTAGGAGAGTGTGTGTCTTTGAGCTTATGTTTGTACGTCAACACCGTTTGACAAGCGGTGTTGATTGTTGGGCTTTTCCTTGTAATTAGCGGTTCTGCAAAAAAGACAGATAACATGAGTACCATACATAAAAATATGTGCAGGCGTGGGGGGGGGGGGCTTTTATCCTTTACTTGTTTCAGTCAGTAGACTGTGGCCACGCTGGGGCACCGCTTTGAAGAGGTTTTATTCGAACAAATTGACCACAGGACATTTTTTAATGCCTGGTATTTATTTTATTGGTTACTTTCGCGGAACTGCTAATTTCCGAGGACGTAAACACACCAACACCGGTTCTCAAGTGGTGGTGGTGGACGAACACACACACACAGACATATATATATATATATATATGTATATATATATATATATATATGCTTCAGGCTTCTTTCAGTTTCCGTCTACAAAATGCACTGACTAGGTTTTCGTCGGCCCGAGGCCATAATACAAAAGACTTACCCAAATTGCCATGCAGTAGGACTGATTTCAGAACCGTGTGACTGAGAAGCAAACTTCTTACCACACAGCCACACCTGTACCTATTTCTTCGACAAGAATTTTGTCTCTAAACCCGTCGATGCTCCAGAATGACCACAGTCCACTAACTACAACAAGTAAAAGATAAAAGATAATAAATGAGCCAGGAATACATGTTTGATAAATATTTTATTCCCAGCATATCGCGAACCACTGCTGCAGTTTGTAATTTAAAGGGAAATTTAGTTGTTAATAGTAACCAGTCAAGCGAGTTCATTAAGGCTCACTATCCCATTAACTCACCATGGATATTGTTACTTTCATATATCGTTTATATATTGTCTATTTCTCTCGTTTTATAATGTCTGCATTTCAAGAACTCTGTGTTTCCCCACAAGTTATCACGCAAATTCCATTTCTAATTAATCTAATGTAAATTTCATTAGTTCCAGCAATTTATTTGATGGTTTCAGAAATTACTATTTAATATAGAAATGTGGACCGTATGACAATATTTTATTGATAGCTAAGCGGTTTAGCGCTGTAAAAGTTTCAAGGTTGCATGCGAAATTATATTCAATACATAACATTATGCGTTTCTTGATACAAGCTAACTGCTATGCAGTTGGATTTGAAGTGAAATAGATGATGAATATTTGAACACCTTTAACACATGGAATTAATTGCAGAGAGCAATGATAATAAATACATCAATACAGAAAAGTATTGTTAACATGACAAAAGTCCTCAACTGTGTTTCGTATTTGGCATAGGCGGAGGCATGGTTGTGGGGGTTAACGAGTTCGGTTTGTATCCACGTGGCTTTGGGTTCAGTTTCATTGTGTGGCACTTTAGAAGAATTTCTTCTACTATAACACCGTGTTGACCAATATGTTTTGAGTGAATTTCGTAGAGGAAAATTGTGTGGACACATGTCATTATAAATTTTAAAAAAACACACACACATATATACAAATAATATATGCGTATGTAAGCACGCACGCACATACGTATCTAATTAATTTTCGAACGTAGAACCTCGAAACTGATTAACACAATTGTTCAATATTTACATACTTCCATTCATAGATTTATACATATTTCGAGTAAACCCGTTCCAAGGAAAAAGAAAAATGTTTCGTCTACTCGAAAGTTTTCTAAATTCTTTTGACTCCAATATGTGTGCCTGTGTGTGAATTTGACTCGAATCGAAATTTCTGACACCACTGTGCACCACTTCCTCACATGACACGAAATATATATAGGGTGCTTTCACACATATATATATAGGGTACTTTCACACATTTTACCAGAAGAGAGATATTTTCTTTGCGATAACCGCAGTGAATTTGCCTTTTAATTGTTGAAATACGTCACAAACATTTTAACTAACCTAAACTTTGCTTATGCCAAAACACTGCTACGCGCAAACCAGTGGCCGAAACACGCAAAAGATAAAACATACACCGATTTTAAATGTTTAGCAAAGAAGGTTTCGCATGAAATTCCTTCTTTATCGTCAATAATATACTCTGTACTCCTGTTTGGCCTCATTCCTATGATTGAAACAAGTAAACGGAAAAGAGATATGATATTGTTTTGAATATAAATACAAAGAAATGGCAGTGATGAGAGTGCATGGAACAAATATATTTGCATTCCAAACGAAAGTAAAATCGCTTCTCAGATAAATTCGCATTGAATTCCTTCGTCACGTTTGATGATCATCCGATCACAGCTGTACCATTCCGACGTAACTTTTTTAAGGGGTAGGGACTAATGAATTTGCTTGCCTTTGAAATAAATTAAACTAAATTCTTTTAATTTTCCTGATGTTATATGAAGATGGATTCGCTCATCGTTATTTTGCTAGTCGTGAAGCAGAATTGAAATTAATTTTCAAAATATTCCTGACAGACAAATGATAAACGGATTAAAAGCATTAATATTGTCGCTTCCGTGTGTTTTGTTTCAAAGATGAAATTCTACTCGATCGATTTTTAATTTCCCATTCCCTGTGTTTTATAAACATTTTGACAGAAATGGTATATAATCATGTTAATACATTGGATGGAACTTTAACTCAGGAAACATTTCCGATAACGGTGAAGAATTATTATTATGATTAATATAATAATTAGAGCAGGGGATTGCCAGAACCAATAGAGTGCCTGACAAAAATTCCTTGTGCTATATCTTTTGCAAAGGCAAGTTCTATATTCAAATCCTGCTGGAGAGAAATTTACCTTTGTATTGATATATATATATATATATATATATATATATATGCGAGTAAAAATAAATACAAAAAAGGTGGGGTTTTTTGTATGATTGTGTATAGAGGAATATATTATTTTGCTTAAAAGAGTTCCAACACTGTCTGTTTTTTATGTTTTATTTATATTCCTGCAGAACTAATGTGGGGTATAGAATATGGAATATACAATATATAATATGATATACAATATACAATATAAAATAAAATAAAATAAAAATGGATGGCACCATGAAAGAAAGTATTGAATATAGATGAAATATTGAGTGTTCAATATAAAGGATCAAATATATAAATATATAAATATAAATATATATATATAAAGGCGACTCGAGTTTCAGGGCTATTTCCCTTCGTCATGGCCGGTATGGCAGACTTTAACAGACTATATATATATATATATATAGTTGATGAAGCCGAGAATCACTCAACTAAGGTCACCAAAGGAAACATTTTATGAACACACGATTCCAATTTATTAATACACATAATCCTAGGGTAGCCAACATCTTTCACGCCATAAGATCAAGGCTACCAATACTTCTATAAAGCTCCAAAGTAAAAAAGAAAAAAACTGCTTACGAAACAGTAGACCCCAACCAAAAATTGCCCAAAACATCTCACAAGAGAATGAATCAGAATTCTCTGTAAAAGAATGTGGAGAAAGCAGATGTGAATCTAGCTACAACACGATAAAGCGGTGGCATGTTGTCAACTTAATGTGACAGTCCCATGAAAAGGAATAATACTACTGCTTTTTAGCCCTAAGAAGGACAGCTTCGTGTCGGCCTTGACACATTTCCTGTGTCCTTATGTTTAATCCTTTTCCGTTTAGTACACCCCGTCCTTCTAAAAACAGAATATGAAGTAAAAAACGAATATATAGTCCGTGTGTCTATTTGGCAAAATGAAAAGCATTGACCATCACGAAATATATCAAAATTCTAAGAATTTCTTTTATACAATACCTAATGATATTTGATTATAGATATACCATAAAATGTTTAAAAATCGAAAGGATTTGTGGGCCCATCCGAGCTAAATATAAATTAAATGGGGTCCTTAATTCAAGGGACTGAGTATACACACATATAGAGATGGAACTAAATAATGGCGAGCATCGATTCTTTCCCTTGTGATATTTCTGTCGCGATAACAGCGACAACATGAACAGCACCAAGAATATCCATTTTAGCATTCGTTAAATGTTAGCCCATGTGATCTTTCGTTTACATATTAATGTTGCATTTAATAAGAATGATAATTATATATCAACCTGATTATTTTAATTTGTGTACGATTAGTTCAATCTTAATTACAAGTAATTTTGTTTACTACAGATAAACATACCCACATACATACATGCGAAAATAAATTTGCATGTGCACATTAAATGTACATGCACACACACACACACACACACACATATATATACATATATATATGTATATATATACATATCCACACACATGAATATATGCATTATACATATATACGTCCGTGTGTCTATATGTGTATGCATATTTTATGCATATTAGTGTGTGTGTAATTTACTTCATATATACACACACACGAACACGTACACGAAGGCACGGTTTACATGTATTTACATTATAAATGATATATGTGTGTGTGTACATATATATATATACATACACGCACACACACACGCACGTGTATACATATAAATAAATACTTGCTCACATATATACATATACACAAACATTCATGCATATACATACCAACACACATAAACACACATATATATGTGTGTGTGTGTGTGTATATCTTACGTATATATGATAAATATGTGTGTGAATGTGCGTGTGTGTGTGTGCGTCAAGGTTGTGTATCTATCTTCGTGATTCTACATGTGTATATTTATCACATTTTCCCTCAGATCATGTTTTTCCAAGAGTCACAACCGTTTTTCTCGGTTTCAAACATATCACAAAATAATAATAAAGAAAAATTGAAAA
>NC_142954.1:23726549-23731549 GCF_046866305.1 Octopus bimaculoides | reverse complement strand
CATAATCTAATAGAATTTAGTAGAGGTTGTAAATAGTGTTAATAAAGTCTCTACTACATCTCTAGTTAGTCAGAATGTTTGATGCTATAAAGCGTCTATAAATAACATATTTTCTTCTGTCACTTATTTTACTTTTTATTGTTTGTTAATAGTTTTAATGTCTGAAACTACAAAAATACCAAACTAAGATTTATCTTATTTTTAATTAAATTCCCCAAGAGTTGTCGGTGCTGTGTTGTGTTTTTTTCTTTTTCTCGCTGTGTTGTTGTTGTTTTACTTGATGTTGTGGAGGCCCTGGACGTCTTTGATCGAACAGACGTGTTTAACCAACGTGTTCCCGGTATGACCACTACACATTTTATTTTCCATGGAACCCTGTAAATGCCATTCTTCTAACTTTTATCATTTATACTTTGGTCTTTGTTTCTTGCTGTTTTCAGTTTTGATAGAGCAAATCATTTACGACAACTTTGTTTTCATTTTTGTGTAGGAAAGAAAAGGCTTTCATTACACCTTGAGTATTTTTTCTAAAAATCGAAGGTAAGATTTGAGGGTGACATGACTGTTATTTTTAGCAGGTCTAGCTGGGAATCTAATAGACGATTGCTGTTGTTGATGTTGTTAGTGATGGTGGTGTTGGTGAAAATGGCTGTGGTCGCTGCGGTATTTCATATTCATGCTTAACTACAAGAATCTCTTTAAATATTTATTTCAAATTCTGCCACAAGTCCAGCTATTTCGGAGAGAGTACATTATAGGTGTGCATGCGCGTGTGTATGAATATAACGATGATGATGTAACGATGGCCAACATTTTAGATATTAAACTTAACTTACACAATAACTCGTACTTTCCATACCACAAACCATCGACCAATCTTAAGTATATTAGCCAATTCAGTAATCATTCTAGCGCAATTTCTAGGAACTTGGTTAAGAATATTTCATTCAGATTGTCTAAGTTATCTGCTAATGTTGACATTTTTAGAGATAAGGCCGAATTTTATAGCTCTGTCTTACTTAAAACAGGTTATACAGAGAAAGATACTTACTTAATTCCATTCATTAACGATATCAATTTAAATGTATACGCCAACACCAAACGGAGGAAGGGAGATAACTCTTATTTAAACCCATTTTTCATTCTAAAGGTAAATCTATGTCTTTCAAAGATAGTTACACTAAAAATAAGGTAACTAATAGTAAAACCATTTGGTTAATTATTTCTTATAGGAGGTAAATTAAATCGAATCTTCCTTTGCAGTTTCCTGAAGCTATTATTAGGAATTTTCCAAAGAATTCTAAGTATTACTCTCTTATCGATTCACACACGGTTAGGATTGGTTTTGCCATTTATCAATGCAGAGCAGCCGAACCCAGCAGGCGTCACTACTGACCGTCTGTACGAAGGATTATTTACCTAAATTCAGTGGAATACATCCACTGATTTTCATATAAATATATGTGTGTGTGTGTGTGTGTGTGTGTGTATATATGAATATAATTGAGGCAGTGAAAAAATCTAGCTTATATGTTGAAAAGAGACGCTAAATCGTCCAACCACTTTGAATCATCTCAAAGTTACACACGTGTTGAAATCGAGGGACTAAGCTAACGGACATTCATAAAAATATAGTTAGCTCCGGGTTGATCAATTTCTGGATTAGTCTAATGTCTTTTCGTCGTTAGCAGAGTATACTTGGGGAAATAAATGAGATATTTATACATACCCGGAGGAAAGCCATATAAGCACCACAAATACAATCAGACCGGTTGCACACGTGCTGAGGTAGGTTACGAAATTCGATATGGATGTATTTATGGTATTTGTATTTAACCATGGCTTTCCTGCGGGTCCAGGAATTGAAACCATGATCTCGTGATCGTGCAAGCAACATTCTAACCACTAGACCATATATATTTTTTTTTTTTGACGGACTTTTTCTGTTTCCATTTACCCAACCTAGCCACATAGCTTTGCACAGCCCGAGTCTATCGACGAAGACATTTGCTCAACGTGTCACACTATAGGACTGAACGCACAACCATGTGGTTGGGAAGCAAACTTCATACCATGCTACCACGCATGCACCAGTATATTTGATTTTGTCAGTGAACAGGTCGCGGTCTCAAAACGACGAAAATATTTTGACAAATTAAATTTAAATGTTGAAGTGAATCTAACGGTCTTTGTGTGTTATTTTAAATGGCTTATAAACACCTTCCAAGCTGCAATTGTTTATATATATATATATATATATATATATATATTTTATATATATGTATATATGTAAGAGTGTGTGTGTGTATTTGTATTTCTGCTTTGTTTGTTTGTGTAATTTGTAAATTTTGCACACAGAGACATGAAGTGTACTGTGTCGTGGCGCAGTGTGGTGCTAGGTGGTTTTCATTGGTTGTGACGTGGAACATGAACTGTGACAGCAGAGTCCTTTCATCTCATCTATTATTGCTACGTGATTTTCTGTTTAATTTCCTGCATTTCTTTTTAATTCTTACTTTTTAATTTCTATTTCTTTTTTGCAATTTTTATTTCATATTTTTTTCATCGAATTTCCTCTTCGATTCAAATATTTCGTCCTATTAATTCAATCGAATATCTTCATATTTACTCCCAATTTTAGGGTTTTTCCTTTTATCTGTTTGCTTGTTTTTGATTATATTTTATCCTTCTATTTCTTTTTGTATTTTTTACATGTTTCCTTTTTCTCTCCTTGGATTTGTTGTTTGTTTTTATTCTTTCGTTTGTTTAACTTTATATATTTTTGTGGGCTGGAGATATTAGAATGTTTATTTTTATAGCAATATATTTATGATATATATATATATATATATTAATGAAAAAACAACGATTATTTAGGTCAAACTCAACACCACCATCATCATAATCATCACAATTATTCCTATCATCATCGTTGACATCATTGTTGTTGTTGTTGTTGGTATCAGTTACAGAGAAGCAATTTACAATTTACTCTAAACTACTTGCTTAATACGACGAGACACACTGCCACACACACCCACACAAAGCACACATGAATACACAGATACACATTACATATCAATGTATATCATGTGTGTTGCTATGTATGCATATCTAAATGTGTGTATAGATGTGTGAGTGTGTAGGCCTTTATATAGGTATGCATATTTTTCAGAATGTGAATATGTTAATCACCAGCGGAACAGACAACTTTCAAAATGTCAGGCAATGGGTAAATGCCAACCTCAGAATAAATAATTCCTCTTATTTATCGTTTTTAATATAGTCCACATGGTCACATCTATTGAGGTCAACAGTGCAATAGCTGGCATCGGCCCCAATATTTCACAGCTACTTTATTTTATCGCACCCCAGATAGTTGACAAGTAAACTTCAGCTCCAGCTCCGAGTGATTTTTCATCTGTGCATAGAGACCTGGGGATTATCCGACTTACTAACGATCTACACAATTCCATGTTCTTTGGTTTTGGTTTCAAATGTTGGATCATGGCTAGAAATCTCATTGAAAGAGATTAATTGATTACATCGACCCTAGTTCTCACCTGGTATTTATTTTATCGACTTTGAGACGATAAAACGGCGAAGTCGATATCAGCGAAATTTGAACGTAATTCAGTTACGCATTTTTGCCCGGCGTGCTAACGGTTCTGCCAGCACGCCGCTTCGCCGGACGTTGTCGTTAATAGCAGAAATACTGAAGAAGATTAAACTAATCCAGTTATTTGTTACACATGCTGGCTTCTATAGACCGTCAATCTGTGCGCCAGAAAACCGGAAGCCAACAAGAGGCGACAAACTGACTGGAGATGTATTCACGCCACCAACGATGTCAGAGAAAACTCTATGGGTAATCTTCATGGGTTTAGACAGGAAATTACTCATATCCGTTTGTTGTAAGATGCACCAACAACTATTAAATTCTATTTCCCCTGTACACGAAGGACATTGCATTGTTGTGATTTTAACGGTGTATATAGTGTTCGTGTAAACGCTTGCAAACACTTTGCTATGATTACCTCCCTTTCCCCCCTCTCTCTCTTTTCTTACAACACTTTGCTATGATTACTTCCCTTTCCCCCCCTCTCTCTCTTTTCTTACTTTCTATTCTATTCAAATATCTTTGATCTTTCATTTGGTTCATACATTTCACTGCGGCCATGCTGGAGCACAGTCTCCCATAGTAATTTTTTTTTTCATTTTCAACTTAATTTGCCGAACTGCTACGTTAAACGAACCCAAACGAGTTTTTTTTACTACTATCAGACCAATTCATAATGTAGTAGAGGAAATTTAATATTAAGAATCTAGGTCTTTCTGATTAAGGAAAAAGTCCTGTTGACCTACATGCTTAATGTTAAATTTCCCCTCCTACATTATGAATTGGTCTGATAGTAGTAAAAAAAAAACCCAATCTAAAATTGTGTTGCCACTAAGACCAAAGAAGTCTTTATAACAATATCCATGTATAATGTTTACCCCTTTCCTTATAAGAGAAAGGCTGGTTGCCCCCTTAAGCATCACTAGATAAATAAATCACTAGATAAATCACTAGATAAAAAACAAATAAAATCAGGGACAGTTAAAATTCTCCCTAGAATTAATTAATTTTATATATATATGTAACCGCCAACAGTGTGGTGAACTGACAGAACAGAATATTTAGGATGTCCAACAAAGTACCCACCGGCATTTCGTCTTTTCATTCTGAAGTCAAATTCCACTGAGTTCGACTTTGTCGTTCATTCTCGCGGGGTCAATAAAATGAGAAGCAGTTGAGTACTAGAGTCGATAAAATGGACTTAACCCATTCTGCCTCCCCCAAAAATTGCTGGCCTTGGGCCAACATTTCACATCAATATTTCATCGACTGAGATAAATGAAAAATAAAGGTTCTTTGTAATTTTAAAAGGGACTGCAGCACATCTGAAGATTATAATTTGCTATGGATTCTAAGTACGGTAACATGTAACGCATGAGTT
>NC_142954.1:23709049-23721549 GCF_046866305.1 Octopus bimaculoides | reverse complement strand
CTGTAAATATGTAAATTCCTTCATTACACAAGTGTTACGAAGCAGTTTATTCTTTCTTTTATTGCTTGCATCCGCAACAATCCATTGTAAAGTCAGTTCTTTTTTCAGTGAATGGTCAACATGTTAGCGACAAGAAATCCGACATTTCTCTTTGGAATATGCCAGAAGCAGTGAAAACTTTTCGAAGATGTGTACACTGTGGTAACAAGTTTTCACACAATGCCAGCAATTTTGGAGTGGCTGAGAAGTCGGTCACGTTAACCTAGTGCTCAAGCAATATTTAACTACTTGACCCAGGAGGGATGAAAAGCAAAGTCGACGTGGGCAACATTTGAACTCAGAAATTAAGTGGGGGGGGGGATAAAGAAATGCTGCTAAGAAACTTATTCAGCGTTCAAACACTTTTGCTAAATAGCCACCTTCAAAGATGTATACAAAATGAAGTTTGTATTTACTACAATAAGAAAAGGAACATTTCGACATTTCGGTATACACCAATAAACGTGAAATGGTGTGAAGCATTTATACACACGTCCATTAAAGTGTGTATATGAGCTTATCTGTGAACCTGCACTTCGCTTTTATATATATATATCGTGGTTTGTATTCATTATCTATCAACGTATCTCCTATCTATTTCTCTTTCTACCTCTCTCTGTATATATATATATATATATATATATATATATATATATATATATATATATATATATATATATACATACATACACACTGTTGCTACACGTTAGTCAATTTTTATATAACAGCACACAAATAAATTGGTTGTTATATTTCTCATATCCACAAAACGGAATAAATCATTTTACCGTGAAGATGGGAAGAAATTTGACTTCCCGAGTGGTTCCATCAACGGAGTGAGTGTTTAAGTAATTTCTTTCAATACCAAATTGTATATAAAATCGTAGAATACACTGAGGCAGTGAGAGATTGAACTACAGTTGCAGCTGTATAAGCACCAGTGTTGTTGTCATATAGAAATAATTAGTTTCGTCAGATAGTAGACAAAACAATATTGACAGTGTGAGCTGATATAATTTAATAATCGCAGTAATTGCTTATTTCACCTGTGAAGAGTCCTGCCCGTAACCACAGACATCTCACCTTCCTCGCGGCATATTGTCTTATTCGATTTCGTGAAATTACTGTACTTACCAGTTGCTTGCATAGGACACGACTCGATCTTTCAGATTGTGCTGTTTCAATATAATATTTACATACCTTAAGGCGTCCCATATAAAATATAATGAGTTTGGAAACTTTGAGACACCGAAGTCACATACAAAAATAATGGTCTAGAGATATTTACAGACTATAAAGAATAAGTAAAATGTAAATCTCTAACAAAAAGAATCAAATAATTGTAATTTTTTTTTTAAATAGAGACATTGCAGACAGCAATCGTTGTTCCCTATACACTAAACTTGCTAAAATATATATTGATTGCGCAAATTGTTCTAAAATAGAGATTCTATCTCATCTTTCTAAATTGTCTTTAAATTTCCAAACATTTCAATTTTTTCTATTAAATTTTAATTGGTTCTGATCTGTGAACTCATCGAACACTAACATATACCGCAACATATCTAGTCCAGTATTCTAACGATTCTATCAAACCATTGTCATATACTGCTGTACATTATCGTAGATTATATTACGGATATCTATAAAAAGTATTTACTAAAATACGAGGCGAGATTTCCATAATCAATGGCTTGTTTGTTCCCGAAATATGAATGACCGCAAAATAGAAATGATTTATCAAATATTCTATTTGGTACTTCAGTGACATTTGATATTAAACTTAGTTTACTAACCTTCCTAGGCACTTCATAATAATCAGATACTGGTAGATTTACGACGTAACAATGAATTATTCAACATTTTGAAATCCGCTAAATATCCGCCTAGCAATCTTTGGAATTTAGTCGCTAATAGAAGTAAAATTATCTTCGTTAACAGCAAATAAAATGATGTTTAAAACGACACCGCCTTATCAGAAATTGATTTTTTAAAATCCTTTCAGATACAATGATCTACAAATCGGACTTGAAATAGAACCCGCTATATCCTTTGTTTTAACACCTCTTTGTACGTTACTGTAAAGAGTAATATAAATACGAGCATTACTAACCGAATTAATAATGGCACTTTCCAGAAATACATCACATCCACACACGAACGTAGCCTTTTGACTTGTACTTCAGTTACTACATTGTGGCCCTCCTGGGGGTAAAGGCCTTGGGGTGCTTCAGAGAACAAATCCATCCCAGTACTTACTTTTAAACCTCGTACATATCCAAAAGGACTCCCCTGTTGGTACCACCAAGCAGCGTGGTCTTAGACACAGAAACACTAGTCGTCAGGCAGCAGGGGGTGACACCAACCCCATCCCCACAAATTACTGGATTAAAGGAAAAGAATAAGGACAGGTGATTGTGTACGCATAAGGAATCATGTAATATTGAGATAAACGGATTTCCCTCTTCACTGTATACGAAAGACAGCATTATTCCATGTCTCTTTCATTTAAGATAACAGAACCTGTATTTGTGCTTGCATTTGCTTATTTCAGTTATGGTCTGTGACCATACAGCATCAAGGAAGATTTGGTTGTGTAACTGTAGCAGTGGTAAAGGTCTACTAAGGTCATCGTTACTTTATGTAGTAAGAGGACAGGCTAAAATCGAGAATGAAATCTCCCATCTTTCCTACCTTAACGCCTCGAAAATAACCGACTTATTGATACAAAGGACATGTGATTAGAATGTCCCAAGAAAGATTCGAGAGATTCTTGAAGCGGAGCCAACAGGAAGGAGATCTATCGGTACACCAAGGAAGAGATGGTTGGATAGTATCCATAGTATCGACAAGAAATACAGTCGGGAAGGGAAATGACAGCAGCTTCTGATAGGTTCCCGTGGAGGAGGTATGTGGGTAATCTACCCACAACGATCCTTACACAAACAGTGAGAAGAGAAAATAAATAGATGGATCGATCGATCGATGGACGGACAGACATACAGACAAACAGAGAAAAAACAGACAAATAGACAGACAGACAGACAGACAGCAGAGGGCCGGACAGGCGGAAGGACAGGCAGTCAGACAGACAGACAAACAAAACAGCCAGGCAGAGGGACGGACAGGCAGAGGGAAAAGCAGACAGACAGAGAGACAGGCAATTAGATAGACATACATACGGAAAGACATACGGACGAACAGACAGACAGACTGAACGACAGACAGACAGACTGAACGACAGACAGACAGACAGATGGATGAATGGATGGACAATGGTAAAAACATCAATAAATGTCAGGATGTTCAATGACAAGAAGTCATTTATTCATAATCACCTCGATCAATAATGACTTGGGGCAACAGTTACAACATCATCGTCAACAACAACAGTCACAACAATAACAACAGCACAATCATCATAACATATATGAGCGAGGAGGTAAAAAGTTGTAAAACTTTTTCGCTTGCCTGTTTAAAAGTACATCAGGTTTGTAAACAAAGTCAAGCGAGTAAGTCCTCTTTGTTATGTTTGATCTTTGTCGATATTGATTGGGTTTAGTCCTATATCGATACTTTAAAAATAAACTAGAAGACCAATTAGTAAACAAGGACACATACACACACTTGCTTAGACATACATACACACACACACATATATAGGCATTTACAACTATGTGCATACACATATGTATAAGATATAGTATATATGTAAAAATATTGAAATATACATACATATATATATATATATACTTACACAGACAAATATATCTGTGTGTGTGTGCATACACACATATGGCTGTGTCAATACACACACACACACACACACACACACACACACACGTCGATATATTGAATTCAGCATTTTTTGCTTTCTGTCTCAGTTAGTGTTTATCACTGTCTCACGACTTCTTACTCAAATTCAAAGAAACGTTTAATCACACACAAACACACATATATTTCACAAGCACACACACACACACACACACACACACACGTGAATACACACACGCACGCGGGCAGACACTCATAAGTATACAGATACATCCATGCATACATAAATACACGCATAGAGAGAAGTAAACACACACACACATATATATATATACATACATAGAAGTCAACAAGAAAAGAGAGAATAATGAACCCTGGGGTCATTTTTTCGAAGCTGAAGTTTCATAGACTGTTATGTCAGGAGCTTCACAACTCCGATATTTCGACGATAATAAAAGACAGATTAGGCTGCTGTTTGTAGCAGCTCAAGTTACCACACACACTGGTTGTGTGTGTGTGTGTTTTGTTATGGCGAAAAAATACTTTTTCTCAGAATATTTTGCACAATATATTTTTTAGAAATCTGGACATCTTTCTTACGGCTAACCATTCAACTTTAAATTACAATTGGTAATTGTTGGAAGTCAAAAAGACAAAGATCTAGATATGTTATCGTATAGAGTGGAAGTTCAATATCTTGTGGAAAGTAATGCATTACCTTAAATTTGAAGCCAATAATTCTTTAAACGTTATTCTAGCGAGTTTAGTCTTTCGACTGTCACCATGAGAGGTTATCACCTTCAAAAATTAAATTATCCATTCGACCTCATTATGTATTTCAATGTGACATTTATTTTATAGAATCCTGCTTGATGAACTGCTAACTTGGAGGCATAGGGGGAGACAATACTCGATTTAACAACAAATTTAAACACACACACACGCACACACACACACACACACACGTCGAGGGTTCCAGTTGATCCGATCAACAGAACAGCCTGCTCGTGAAATTAACGTACAAGTGGCTGAGCACTCCACAGACACGTGTACCCTTAACGTAGTTCTCGGTGTGACAAGGCTGACCCTTTGAATTACAGGCACAACAGAAACAGGAAGGAAGAGTGAGAAAAAGTTGTGGTGGAAGAGTACAGCAGGGTTCGCCACCATCCCCTGCTGGAGCCTCACAACGCCTGGTCTGGGAATCGAAACCGCGATCCTATGACCGCGCGTCCGCTGCCCTAACCACCGGGCCATTGCACCCCCACATATATATATATATATATGTGGAATATATACACATATTTATGTATACAGACACACACGGATACACAAGAACAGACACACACACACACACACACACACAGACGCGCTGATGGTTACAATTAAACTATTCTAGCATTGCCCAATCGTGTAGGATGAATATTTTCTCTTACATAATAACAATTTCATAAATGAATGCAAGAGATTGTCTGAAAGTTTTTCCCTCCAAAATAAAAAAAAAAAGCTTATTGTTAAAAACCGTATTGCGCTTCCTGTAATGTGAACTCTACGATCCAGATTAGCCGTTAGCACAGACAACAGAATATCTTTTAACAGAAGCTAGCCATATCATTGGCCATAACCAAAGAATTGAGAATATTTCTGCTTAATATTTTATTTTTGCCTTAATTATTTCCTCTCCAACCTAATATTACTTTGTTATTAAGATTTTTATGTTTCTTGTTATAATTATTGATATTTATATTTTCATTATTGTATCGTCATTATTATGGCATCATAATTGTTATTAACCTTATCATTATTGTTGTTGTTGGCAATACGTTCATTGTTGTTGTTGTTTTTATAGTTGATGATAATGTGTTGCTGTGGAAGACGATCTATTTTGTTGCTGATGATGATGGTCGATAAGCAAGCAGAGGAAGACGTTGATGTCAATTTAATCAATGTTGTTGTCATCATCAACATTATTATTATTATTATTATTATAAGTATTATTATTCATCTCGAACGGGGGAGATGCGACGTGGTAACAAAACGACGATCAGGTCTTTGACAGATCGGGACGAGCGAATGCTATTCGTCTCTAAGCAGATGTGTGCGACTTTCCAGCTGCACTTCACGCAATTGTTTGGGAAGGGCGATGGGTCGACGACGGTAGTGGACTTTAGTTTGTACCTTGACAGCCTGCAGCGGGTCTCGGCGGCTGAGGTTATGTGAAAAGCCGATAAAATCCGCTGAAATTTGGGAGGCGATGAGCGATCGCACAAGTCTCTAATTGCTTGGTTTGGATGGTCTGCACTGTGAATTGTATGTATTCATGCCAGATTTGTTTGGCGACCTCTTGGCAGGCATCTACCACAACTGGAAACAGAACGGAAGAATTCCTGGTGTTGTTAGCTGGGGTGTGGTGACAATGCTGAGGAAGGACACCGACAAGTAGGACATACAAAGGAATTTTCCGTTCATATCCCTATTAAACACAGAATTTAAGATTTTGGACATGGTGCTAATGAAAAACACAGACACATGCGCACACACATATATATATATATATATATATATATATATATATATATATATATACACGATGGGCTTCTTTCAGTTTCCGTCTACTGAATCCACTCACAAGGCTATGGTCGGCCCGAGGCTATAGTAGAAGACATTTGCCCAAGGTGCCACACAGTGGGACTGAACCCTGAACGATGTGGTTGGCAACCACACACAGCCACTCCTGCGCTATTATTATTATTATTATTATTTGTCTGAAAACTACCAAATGTTCAATAAATTCTTTCTACTGTAGGCACAAGGCCTGGAATTTTGGTAGAGAGGATAATCGATTGCATGGAGGCCAGTACTCAAGTGGCACTCATTTTATCGACACCGAAAAGAGAAAATGTAATAATAATAATAATAATAATAATAATAATAACAATAGTAAAAATACGACTACGAAGAACAAAAAGAAGAAAAAACAAGAACAAGAACATGATGAATAAAAGAAGATGAGGAAGAGCAGCAACACGAACAACAAGATTTAACAAATAACACAAACAACAAGTCAGAAAGCAAAAACACCACCAACAACAATAGCAACACGAGCAAACAAGAAATAGATTGAATTTCAATGCAGGTCTCCATAGCTAACAATACAATGTTGATTGCTAAATGGAGTTCTACCTTTAAGATAAGTTTTCAAACGACAAAGAAATAAAAATACAAAAACCTGAATCTAAAATTATTGGTTTATTGATCAGCAGTGATTTGTTCTATTTTCTTCCCTTTTTTTTTCTTTATTTCTTTTTGCAATGTTCTTTTTTCCCCTGCAACGAATGGTGTAACTTTATCTTATACATACTGGTATTTACTTGCGAGGGAAGCTTACTATATTTACACACACACACACTTGTCTATCTGTGTGTGCGTGTGTATGATTGCATATATATATATATATATATATATATATATATATATACATATATATGGCGGAGAGTGTATTCTTTTACTCTTTTCTATTACATGTTTCTGTCATTTTGACCACAGCCATGCTGGAGCACCGGATGGAAGAGCCTAGGCTCGAAACGTTAAAGACTTTATCACTTCCCGAGCATTATAATAATACATCTGTTTGTTTTCTACACCACTTGTCTTCGTCTTTTTGTGAATTCTCCCTATATATATATATATATATATATATATATATATATAGACAGATGTGTGTATATGTGTGTGTGTGTGTATATGTGTGTGCGTGTGTGTATATATGTATATGTGTGTATAATATATACTTTATTGATATCACAGAATCTGTGATGTATTTATTAATAAAACATATTCGTTTACATCTTGTATTCGAGTACTATTTTTCCACCTTGTTTCATATTTACATGCTTACCCTGGTGTGTGTGTGTAGATATATATATATATATATATATATATATATATATATATATATATATATATATATATATATAAATTAAATACTGGATAAAATCTTTATAAGAATTTATTGTCAGTGTGAAAACCATATAAGGGGAAAATTCATAACTATTCTTATATATACATATATATATTTATGTATACATGTGTATATATATATGTGTGTGTGTGTACTGTTGTGTCTGAGGGGAGTCATTCTCTTTTAGTGCCTTATAATTTAACACACTCACCGTGTTTTCCAAAATAGGTATGCTGTTCTTAATCAGTGCACACACGTCTTCAGCTATTCCACACATGTCGTAAGCCTTTTTAAAAGTTATCCAGGCCATGCACAAATTTTTTTGGTAGAGTTTTGTTTTTTTCAACCTTGTCTATCACAAGATAGTCTTTGGTTCTCTTGGAACCTTTTCGGCATCACTTTTGTTCTTCTAGAAGTAGATTGTTTTCTGCCAGGAACGCTTGTATTTTCCCTGCGAGGATGCCTGTCAATACTCATATCCCCGTAACTTAGTGATTCGGCAAAAGAAACCGATAGAATAATTACCAGGTTTAAAACAAAACAAAACAAAATCTCGGGTCGATTTGTTCGACCGAAACCCTTCAAAGCGGTGCCCAGCGTCGCCGCAGTCAAGTAACGGAAACAAGTAAAATAAATCTAGAAGATAAGGTTAATGGTGAAATCTTTCAGAAAACAAAATGCGGGCGGTCACAGCCGTTATTCAGGATCGATTCCCGTCCAACATTGTTCACATCCACCTACTAACGTCTTTAGCAACTGTTAGGCAGCTTAGTGAGTGTAGAGGAAATCTGATGTAACACAGAGTTGTGAAGCAAAGAAACATAAAACGATATATAATCTAGTGAAAATATTAAAACGCTAAGCTACAGATAAGATTAAGGAATGTCAGGACAAATGATGACATGATCGTTCCCTCCAGAGAAAATATCCAACACTATTAGAGGAAAAGTTGTGTTATGGCGAAAAAGCTCTTCAGGGGTTACGAGTAAAGAACTTCAAATTTTGATAGAACATTTCTTTCTAACTTTGGTTCGTTTCTGTTAGTTTTTTTTTTAATTTTTGTAATATGGAACAAGATGAAAAAAATCCCACCAGAAGAATTGAAATATATAAAATAGACGAATACGGAACATATCGGTAGAATATATGGATTCTGCAGAAAAAACAATCAATCACATTATTTGCTGGTTGCCTAATTTTATCCTAAAGAGAACGGACATACTCACACACAGACAGACATACATATATACATCAGTGTGTGTATAGGCGAGTATATATATATATATATATATATATATATATATATATATATATATATATAGAGAGAGAGAGAGAGAGAGAGAGAGAGAGAGAGAGAGAGAAAGAGAGAGATTTATATATATATATATATATATATATATATACATATATATATACATATATATATAAGCATGTATATATATATATATATATATATATATACATACATATATATATAAGCATGTATATATATATATATATATATATACATATATATATAAGCATGTATATATATATATATATATATATATACATATATATATAAGCATGTATATATATATATATATATATATATATATATATATATATATATATATACACATATATTTAGATGGGAGTTTTGGAACTTACAGAATTTATAGCAATATGCAGAAATAGATACGGCAAAAAACATAATCAAACAGAGCTTACCCCGATTGGTTAAAAAGAATAAGCTGTACCATAATGTGAGTATGGCAAGCACATGAAGGGAAATCGAAAGGATATTTATTGGGGCTATGAACAAATACATAATAACTAATGTGTGTGATTATTTATTGTTATTTATAGAGGAAAGACTATCTCGAAAATATGAGGAAACGAACTGAATGTATAATCTAAGAATAGAGATAAACTAGAAAGTGTTCGTTGAAATCTGAAAACAGTATCTGTTTTATTTTTTCATAAATGCATGAGGTACTATTTTACTGGGCTAAAATAATCATCTATGAAACTGTGCTGGCACCAATTACACGTGAAGATCGGGCTATATATACGTACATATATGTATGTGTATATATATGTGTGTGTGTGTGCGCGCACATAAACGCACACATACATTTTGTTGTTGGTGACAGACGCAGCTTTTGTTCAAATTAGCAATTTATATATAATACGGATAGCATTTATTATGTTGCAAGACTTCTTCACTGCATTATTCTTCCCGAGAAAATATCTCTTATAGACGTCGTGGCACTCCGTCGGTTACGACGGTGAGGGTTCCAGTTGATCTGATCAACGGAGCAGCCTGCTTGTGAAGTTAACGTACAAGCGGGTGAGCACTCCACAGACACGTGTACCCTTAACGTAGTTCACGGGGAGATTCAGCGTGAAACAGAGCGTGACAAGGGGCTGCCCCTTTGAAAGGCAGGTACAACAGAATTAGGAAGAGAGAAATTTGTGGTGAAAGAGTACAGCAGGGTTGGACACGCTCGGGTTATGTGTGAGGGAGAAGATTGTTCACAGTATAGTGATACATGATCTCTGTTTGCAAAACAAGATAATGGAATCGTTGTATGAGTTGTTATACATAAAAGATGATTATGTTTCTTTGGATGTTACTTTGGGCATTAAAACAATGTTCAGTAAAAATTTGTTGACATACCTGCAAGAGCTAACGAACTCAAACTATTCCAATCAGACAATAGAACAAAGACAAAAATTGCCTTTTAAAATTAGAATGGTTGTAAACAATTTTTTGAGATAATTATTATGGTTGTATTAGCGAAAACCCTACTCACTGAACAGTAAAGGCGAAAGAGCAGTTTATTTCTTTAAAGTTTGGATTATATTGGAAAGGATAGTATTGTGAATGGTTCCTGATTTTGAGGGTATGAATACGCTGAGAACATTCTCTTTTATAGCAATCTTCGAGAATCCTGATAAGGGATTTTGCAACAAAGCTGTCTGCAAGAAAAGCGTTTTTCAGTTTTCGTCATAGCTCTCAAGAGACTTCTGTCGTTATTTACTATAAAGTGAATAAACGATCGAGATATTACAATTGGAATCAAAAGAGATTATTCAACTATTTACATGGTAAAGGATGCTTGTACTGAATTTAGCGATAGACGCTGCAATGATGCCACAGGAATAACTAGATTTAACATTGTTTATAATAGAGTGCAATATTTCTGATTCGGTGGGAAAAGCATTAATATAACAATGTGCATCAATATTAGAGGTGACCTCTTCAAACGATATTCGCTACACATATTCGTGTTATTAAAAACATATTGTCTTAGAATTGAGGAAGAATGATTGTAATTGTCGTATAATGCAATTTTATGGAGTATTTTCCATGAGGTTTATTTTCATCTGTATTTCAATTTAAAGTTATGTTCAGAAAGGTAATAATATTAACAGTAAATATTAAATCTTATTCTTTATATACGTATATATATATACGTATATATATATATATATATATATATATATATATATATATATATATATATATATATATATATATATATCAGTGAATGTGTGTGTGTCTTTGTGTCAGTGTTTATTCCCCACCACCGCTTGACAACCGGTGTAAGTGTGTTTACCTTCCCGTAAATTTTGACTGTCCACTAACTTGGTTGCAAAGTTGCGAAGTAAAGCATCTTGATTGTTTAAGTCTTAAGATCTCGCAGATTCCTATAGTCCCAGATATCGTGATCATTTGTAGTGCAGGAATTAAGGGTTTGCGTTCCCACCCCAGTAAAACAAGTTCAACAACCTTCGATCCAGACGTGTTGCTATGAATCCCGTTGCTCCAGTAACGATAGGTATGAAGCTGAAATAATAATAGATATCTTGGATCCTGGATTTGCAAACTCTTTATCAATGATCCATAGATGTCGCTTTTTATGTAGATGTCCTTGTTCTTGCTTATGTATATACGCATGTCTGCATTCATGTGTGTATATCCGCATGCACGTATATTTATACACTTCTTCATCTCTCTAAATCGTGGGCCTTCATTGTCAGGAATGTTTATAACCTTTTCACAAATGGTTTAAAATATAATAGAGCGCAGTTTCAAATAAATGCAGCATCGTATTTAGAAATATCAAATAACTTCTGACTAGAATGAATTCTAAAGTGATGAGAAAAAGAAGATATTGGAATTTTCATATATTCAAACGCTAATGTTTGATTCATTGATTTATATAAAACTCTCTTTACAAAAACTACGCTTGTGAAGGAATTTATGTATTAAAGGATAATTTTCTACCATGTCGAGAAGCTAATGATGATTGTTAGACATACTAGACAAGTGTATTAGAAGAGAAGCAGTCAGGGAAATGTATTGTCGCTTTTGTTTTTATTTCAAGTACAATGAATCTAGTCTATACTTACTAACTGATTATGTCTAATATGGTAGTAGAAATTATTATTAACCTACATTTAGGATTACTTATATAATTATCTTTGTGATATTTATGATACATCGTTTACACAAATCTAATATTCCTACCCTATCATCTATTTTCTCATTCGTAGTTATCATGTGTGTGTGTGTGTGTGTTCGGAATTTATGGGATTTTTTTTTTGTCGTTTTTCAGAGTTAGTGATGCTGCTAAACAATAGACGTTGATATTTTCTGTTATTCTTTTGTGTTTAATCTTCGTTTCGTTCGCTGAACAATGAGCGTTGTTAGGTTTTCCGCAGTATGTTTAGATTG
>NC_142954.1:23696549-23704049 GCF_046866305.1 Octopus bimaculoides | reverse complement strand
GAGGCTCACCTCTTTATCGTATGGAATGTTTTGTGATTGATTTTTGTTGTTTATTTTAATATGAATCTTAAAGAAGTCGAATAGAATGCCAAGGAGAAGAATTTGTGATAAATAATACGAGCTGAGTCTTTTTTGCTAGAAATAGTATTCAAAATCTTTCTGAATTGCAATCTAGCATCTTTTCTAAAAAAAAAAAAAGCGATATTTTAAAAACTTGGTTTGTTTCTGATAATAACATTAAAGGGAAGAGAATCTCTTTTAGGTTCAGATAAGTTATGTTGAAGAATATGTATATTTTAAACAAACTATTCAAAATAAGATTGCCTTAAAGAAAGCCGGAAATATCAAAGTCTGTGAATCTTTTAACATAGATCTGCCCAAGAAACCTTTTTTTAGAAAAATTATGAAAGAGATTAAGAGAAGTATTGTGTATATGTAAACGAGTGAAGGGATGAGATTGTGTGCGGAAGTTGGAAATAAGACAGAGTATTACAGTTAAATATATATATATATATATATGTACATATCTATCTATATATATGTGTGTGGATGTGAGAGCGTGCGTGTCTGTGTGTATTTACTTGTTTCTGTCCACCAGCATCGCTTGACTACCGGTATTGGATTGTTTCCCTCCCCGTAACTTATTTGGGTCTACTAAAAACACCGATAGAATAAGTCACAGACTTAAAAAAGATGTGCTGGGGTCGGTTCTTTCGACTCGAGTTGTTCCTCAATCCGGTGCCCCAGCATGGCCGCAGTCTAATGACTTAAACAAATAAACGATCAATTCTAAAACAGGTATATATTTCAATCAACAACTTCGATATTGTTCGGACGTAATTCTTGTTATTAGCATCGTACCAGTTCCTGCTGCTGCTGCTGCTGGTAATGCTGATGGTGCCACTACTACTACTGTTCGTGCTACTATTGTTGTAGTACAGTTTTTGTTGTTGCTGTTGTGATGTTGCTCCTTTAACTATTATTTTTACTTCTAGTGTAGATTCTACTCTTGTTCTTGTTTTAATGGTTGTTGTTTTAATGGTTGTTGTTGCTGCTGTACCTCGATCATTGTCATTGTTATTGTTGTTGCAGTATTGGCTGTTATCGTCATTCTTATTGCTGCTTTCGCGACATCCGCTGCTCTGCTGCAGCACTTGTTACACTGGATGTTGATGATTGTCACGAACATGCCGCGTTACTACATTCGCTCTGCCTTGTGTTATAGGCATAGCTACTACTATCACTGTTGTTACTGTCGTTATTATTGTAGTCGTAGCTATTGCTCTTGTTGTTGTAAAGCTCCTGGCCCCCACGGATTGAGCAGACCTACAATTTTCTAGCCATGATCATCTCTTCTTCATATTATTTCCTTCATTTTCGATAGATTACTACAAATATAACTATTCAGAGATGCTGCTGCGATATCTAGCAAACAGTTCGACCCCTCCCTACCCATAGAAAGCTAACCCACAGTTTCATAGATAGACCTTGAAGAACGGGGATTGGTTCATAGATAGAAATATGGTGAACGAAACCACCAAGTATGAAATACTTAATAAATTCCTACACGTTCCCACCGTGACTACCACGGATGCCCAAGGAAGAAATATTTGAATACAGATAATTCATTGATAACGGAAACAAAATACGATGTCTAACAACTTTTTCCCCTCAATTGCTATTTGAAATATCGAATAACAATGCGCTTGATACAAACAAACGATGTTTTTTCATATAAATATATAGGTATGTATGTATGTATGTATGTATGTATGTATGTATGTATGTATGTAAGTATGCATATATGTGTATGTGCCTGTATGATTGAGTGTGTGTATGAATATATATATATATATATATATATATATATTAATAAATTATAGGGTAGCAAAAAAAAATTTTAGAAATTTTATTTACCACCAGTGGTCTAGCGAGAGTAAAAAAAAACAGTCAATAGACTATGTATTATTCATTTAAAATGCAGAGATGCCTATAATAGGACATCTACTCGCTAGAAATAGCAGCAAAAGACTACACACGACAAAAATTAGGGATAATTTCGAAAGGAAATGAAAAATAAAAACTTTTACTAAAGTTTTTATTTTTCATTTCCTTTCGAAATTATCCCTAATTTTTGTGGTATGTAGTCTTTTGCTGCTATTTCTAGCGAGTAGATGTCCTATTATAGGCATCTCTGCATTTTAAAAGAAATATATATATATATATATATATATATATATATATATATGCATCTCTCTCTACATAGATATTTATATATAGATTTATGTATATATACCTATATATATATGTGTGTATGAGTGTGTCTGTATGTATATAATATTTACACATAGGCATATATCAATATAGTCATACATTATATATTAAATTATATATTTCTTTTCTCTCAAACAGTTTACCTTATTTCTTTAGCACACACTATGTGAGTTCGTAAGGAGGGTTAATATATGAGCTTATAAATGGCCAATGTATATATTTACATAAACATATAAACACACACAGATATATAAATGTTTATATACATATAAATTAGCGTATATATATATATATATATATATATATATTTCAGTCAAACTAAAAACTAAAGAAGACCTTGTAACATTTAGTAAAGAGCAATGCACATCTCCAGGCAAAAATAGTGTCGATTAAGACAATCTTGTTTACACACGCTCATAAATTATTCTATAAACAACCTGAGATCAATAAGCGACTTGGTGTAAGAGAGGGTGATCCATTTGAACGGCTTAGATAAATCATAAGAGTTATCTTTTCTTGCTGCAAGAATTAACAGGAGATTGCTATCTATGGATGGATGTAAGCAACTAAATTCCTGCTTATTGTTTACATTTTGCTTTGAATGTTTGTTCTGTTTTGCTTTTTTTTTTTTTTTTTAGTTTTGTGTCCTTCTTTATGAGTCATGGTGATTTTAAGCAATGTTCGCTTCTAAATTCTTCATTTCATAGCAATTGATTTTCAGAATAAAAAATTTCCTCGGATAGCTTTAAGGGCCATATATTTTATGATGTCAAAAAGGTAAAAAAAATTCTTAAAATGTAATAATAAAAATACTAATAATAATAATAATA
Organism: Octopus bimaculoides; assembly: GCF_046866305.1. Taxonomy (NCBI): domain Eukaryota; kingdom Metazoa; phylum Mollusca; class Cephalopoda; order Octopoda; family Octopodidae; genus Octopus; species Octopus bimaculoides. The sequence continues at coordinate 23,700,945 of NC_142954.1, read as the reverse complement.
TGTTAATAATAATAATAATAATAATAATAATAATAATAATAATAATAATAATAATAATAATAATAATAATAATAATAATAATAATAATAATAATAATAATAATAATAATAATAATAATAATAATAATGGCAAAGCACGTTTCCGATTGCAGAGCACACAAAAATAATTTTGCTCAGTTATATATATTTTTTTTTTTTTACATTTCTCGTAAATCAAAACATATTGGAAATAAGATGTATCTACACATCCATCGAAACTGAATTGCCATCAATAAAAGAAAGTAGTAGCTTGTTACAACGTAAGTGTATATATATTAAACTATAGAGGTATGTAGACAAATATTTACATATATACATGTATACATATGTATATATACATACACACAACTCATATATAGATAAATAGGTATATATATATATATATATATATATATATGTGTGTGTGTGTGTGTGTGTGTGTGTGTGTGTGTGCGTGTATTTATATATATATGGATACGTTATATTTATATTTACATATATTTATTTATATAAATATATGTATGTATGTATGCATGCATTTATGCATATGCGCGCGTGCGAGCGTTTGTGTGTCGCGATTTGTACGCGCAATTGCATATACGTTCATGTGTAACTAATTTTATATGAGTGCGTATATGTGTGTGTGCGTAAGTGTGTCTGTGTGTGCATGGCCGTGTCTCTTTATATACTTGTATATATGTTTGTCTACATGTAAATAGGCGTATATAGACATATGTTTATATTTGTATATGAGTACGTTTACATATAAATCAGTGTATATATATATATATATATATATATATATATATATATAAATACATACATATATATATATATACACACACACACATCTATGTACATATACAGATGGACATATATATATATATATATATATATATATATATATATATATATATATAGATAGATAGATAGATAGATAGATAGATAGATAGATAGATAGATAGATAGAGAGATAGATAGATAAATTTAGATATACATATATATATATATATACACACACATATTCGCATCCACATACCCTCACACATTTATTTCTATGTGTAGATTTGTATGTTATGTGTGGGGGTGGGGGTGCTAGAATGTATGTATTTTATGTACATATCCATTTACGTACATATAAGTGTGTATATATCCAAGACGAATGATAAACAGAGACCAGTAGTAAAAGCAAATGGAACCTAAAATAATACTCTATCTGATACGATTGTATTTGCAGTTAAGTGTATAAATACGGTTTATAAGATAACCTTGAATTAATCAGTGATTAATCCAAATATCTGAACCGTTTGTACTCTCAGAACAGTCATAAAGCTGCAAAGCAGTGCTAATGGATTCAGTTGCGCTGAATGGAATCAGCTTTATGTTCTTTGGACATTTTTATTCAACATAATTTGCTTTCCGTAAAGAGAAATATCATACCAATGGTTGAGAGTTCCTTAAAGTAACAGGCGGGCTTCGTAGCAAATTCAGCTGATGTGTATACGCACTCATAAACACACAGGTACACACACACGCACACACACACACACATATATACATACATAAATGCATATATATATATTTATAGGTGCATTTTTGTGTGTATATGTGGGAGGGGAGCTGCGTGTGTGAGAGAGTGAGTATGAGTGTGTGTGTGTTTCTACTTGCATACATATATATTTATTATATCATTAAGATCGCATACCTTCCAATCCTCATTGTACTAGATATGTATAAACATATATAGACAGAGATAGGATAAAAGATGTTTAGAAATATACATGTATACAGACACACATTCTCATATATATATATATATGTGTATATATATATATATATATATATATATATATATACGCACATACACACACCATACCACATATGTATTGCATGTACGTATAGATATGTATATATAGATATAAATATGTGTATGTATGCATATATATGCGTATATGTGTATCTGTGTATATATATATATATATATATATATATATATATATATATACGCATGTTTGTGTACACGCATGTATGCATACATGTATCCTGTTTACACACCTTTTGTATTATGCATATGTATATTTGTTTCATTGAAAGCCAACCACCCTGCAATCGGTATTATAACGGATGATGGTTTTAACAGAAACTTTTAATATGAATCATCACGCTTTAGATTCATTTAGAAAAAAACATACACACACAGAGAATCTCACAAACGTATGCACACACGCGTTTATTATTTATACAATCAATCGACTGTGTTTCACGATGTCAGACGATAGCACCCTTGGAGCTCTAAACATTTTAGTTCGTAGTTTAAAGATTAATACTTAAAAATATTACACTTATCGAGAACCCGGTAAAAAATTGAAATATATTGGAAAGAATTCTAACCACGCACTGGTAATTGTGAGAAATTTAGTAAATGAAATTAGGATGCATATATCTTCTTGATCTCATGATGGAACATCCTTTAATCCTTTAATAAAATTAAGAAGGCATAGTTTCATAGCTTGTTTACCAATGGAAAAATCTATTAAATAATGCGTAATGCCAAAAGGAATCAAAGAGTTACTGAATATATTTGTATCATCTTTCAAAAATATAGGGAAACATTAAAGAACATTGCAGTTGCTCTAAATACCGTGGACTGTGGATACCGAAACCCTGCTGAGAAGAGTAATCAAGTCGATAATAAAACAAAAGCCAAAAATATTAACAGCCGATTGAAATTGATCGAGCGACAATTCATACGATAGATAGATAGATCGATCGATCGATCGATCGATAGATAGATGGATAGATAGATAGATATATAGATAGATAGATAGAAACAAAGAAAGAGATAAATAAGGATTACTGGTGTTATAGAATAAACAAGTGTACATGTTCCTGCATTCAGTTCTGTTTCTCTTTCGTTATTTTGTTATTTTGAGAAAATTCTTAACGAAATGGATTCTCATCTGATCTCAACCAACTTGAGCATTGATTTATTATTTAATTATAACGGCCATCAGATTGCCTAGGATGTTCCATCGGTATATGCAACGAACTTGTGGAAACCAAGGTTTTGTACGAACTCTATATATTGGCCGCATTCTCTGATGTGTAGTGATTTCAAAAAAGGTTACCGTAAAGCATCAAGCATATTTTAGAATAAGCTACCATATGAAGAAGAGATGGTGAAACCAAGCAAAGAGCATGTTTAATTCATTATACTTTACGAGTGTCATTCAAGATGTGATGCATACAAAGGCAGCTAAAAATAATCTAAAATTTTATGTTCAAAATGTAGTGAATGAAAGAACTTGCTGAAGCTGGTTCGGAAAATTAAGACGGACCAATTTCAGTTTGCTTGATGAAGCTTGATGCTGATATTTCCTGATTGGATGATATCATCCCAAAATGCAAGCGGCAAAACATAGAAGTGATTCAGCTGTAGAGAATGAAAGCGCTTTTCATTGAATTTAGAGTTAGGATTATGAACATTCATATGAATTGGTAAAAGCTTGGATGAAATTAAAATTGGGAAAATTGGTTTCCTGTGATCTTTCATCAAGGAATCTTCCAAAAAACATTTCACTTCTGTGAATTGCTTCATCCACTTTAACTATGATCAAACTGGTCATCGTCGATAACGATGGACGAAATTTTTATTCGTTCATTCATTCGTTCGTTCATTCATTTACACTTAAGATCTAAGCATCATTTTAAAACAAGATCTTAACCGGAGATGGGAAATTGAATTCTTTGCGGCAATATTAAGCTTTGAGTGGCTAAACCTAAATCAAAAACCTGTAGCACATCGATGAGAGGGGCTTCACACAGACAAAATATCATTGAGCGTTTGTTGGATTATGTAAGGAGTTATTCATAAGGAGTTTATACGAATCAAAGTACCAGATATGCCGTTAGTTGTCAATAACTTCACTGCTTGAATCTAAAGCTAGAAAAAAATCCTGTTGTAATAAACCGCAGGCAGTCCTGTTTAATCAGGATAAAGCTTGATTCTCAGATCTCTAATCACTAACATGTTCTGGAATACATCGTATCGAAAATTATGCCACACCTTCCAAAATCTCCAAAACATGTTCCACCAGATTTCATTTAGTGAGATTTTTGCAAAACAATTTAGACTAGAAAATTACGGCCAGTCCCCAAAATGTTGCAAAACGAATATATAAACGTAATTTTTAAAATATTTTAAAATATTTTAATAGGCGCAGGAGTGGCTGTGTGGTAAGTAGGTTGTTTACCAACCACATGGTCCTGGATTCAGTCCCACTGCTGGGCACCTTGGGAAAGTGTCTTCTACTATAGCCTCGGGCCGACCAGAGCCTTGTGAGTGGATTTGGTAGGTGGAAACTGAAAGAAGCCCGTCG
>NC_142954.1:23666549-23684049 GCF_046866305.1 Octopus bimaculoides | reverse complement strand
ATATACATATATATATATATATACATATATATATATATATACATATATATATATATATATATATATATATATATATATATATATACATACATATATATATATATACATATATCTACACACACACACACATATATATATGTGTGCATGTATGTATGTATTTATGTATACAATTATGTATATATGCGTCTTATTGTATAATTTATGTTAATATTCATCTAATTTATGTGTGCTTAGCCTTTTGTGTCATTAAGTTGTTAAAACTAATTAGATTTGTCTGGCCAACATATATCAGCCAATCTAACGCTTTAGAGAGGGACCTTTATTCTGCATATGTCACTTAACCTATCAGATAACTTTTTTTCGCGACAGAAAGTGACGTTCACGTGGCCGCCCATTCCTTCTTTATATGTATGACGGATGATTTGACTAAGTATTTTACCAACAAAATGTTTTTCTTGCTTTCTTTACTTATATATGATGGGCTTCTTTCAGTTTTTGTCTTCCAAAACCACTCACAAGTCTTTGGTCACTCTTGGGGTATAAGTGGAAGATACTTGACCAAGTTGCCACACGATGATACTTAACCGAGGAACCTGTGGTTGGAATATAAATTTCTCATCACAGAGTCACAGCTGTACATATTATATATATGCCTATAGAGAGAGACCCATGGATCTATCTATGGATAGATAGATAGATACATACATACATACATACATACATACATACATACATACATAAATATATATAGAGAGTGAGGGGATGAGGGAGGGAGAGCGTTAGAGAGAGATGTAAATACAGTCTGCCGTATATATTCCCAGGATACATAGCATCTTCATCAATATCAATAACCCGTCAACTACATTATTATTTGAAATTGGGTGTACATCCTTCCTACTTCACCAAAAAACAGCAACTAACAATTCAGCAATTCCACAATGAAGTTAAACAATTCGGTTCACCCTTACGGGAGACCTTCAACAGATGATTAACAAAGCGACTTACGTCTAACAGGGATCAAAAATGATTAAATCGAACAGAAAAAAACATTGTTAACTCCCCGCTGACAGTTCACTCACAATTGTCATTTATTGCCATCGGTTAGTCCACCTTCTTTCATGTGGGTGTGTTCAGGATTCTCCAAATTATAACACTCTCTTATTCCCTCTCTAGTGTGTTGTATGCAATCAACCAGGTTCTTTTTTTTTTTCCATTCCTTGACATCAGCAGTCCACAAACATCTTTAGTTGGGAAGCAACGATGTAGATTTTATGCGGTGTGTCGTTCTGCTAGAAACAACAGACAATTCTCTATCGCATCACAACCTAACGTCTTAGAAAACGAAGAAAAGTGATGTAAATAAAGACAAGGCCATTTGGTGTATTCTATAACACGAGAAAGCAAAAAAAAAAATCAAGAGAAGAGTTAATTTTTGCCTATTCGAACGCTTTTAATATTACGCAAACTTAAACCAACTGAAGAACGACGAGAATTACGACAACGTTAACAGCAACGATACAGCAAAAATGGGACAGAGCGAAGAATGAAGAGCAAACGTGTTATTCAGTACTTTCCTAATGACAGTCGCTGTAGATTGAGAGAACGAACTAATACTTTCACTATTGTCACTAATCATACTGATTCAACAATTTCATTAAATTGTTGTCTTGTTTTCTGCTTGTTACTAAGAAATAATTGATTGGATTTTAAACAGAAAATGATTAAAACCAAGATTCACTTAAACTGTCTCAGACAACAAAACAGAAACTATTTCTCTCGTTTCATGAAATCTAAAACTGAACAGCTTAGAAATAAATTATGAAGATGTGAATAATGAAGCTTCTATGTTGACAGTGGATGCGAGAAATAGCAGTGAACTCTTCGGCAATTTACACAGACCTTTTTTTTTTCTTTTAAAGAATATACTCAACCAAGTCGCCTGTGTTAATAACATTTGAAAAGGAGAAGGTCATTAGGCGACTGGGCGCTGCTCATTTAACTGGTTTTGATGAGAGTTCTTTTTTGGCACTGGCGACAAACACACACATATTCACACGCAGATGATTGAGTAGGAATATGCACGTCGAGACTCAGGCATTTTGAGAGGAAGAAGAGGAGAAACACATTATAATTCCATGACTGAAAACGGTTCACGTAAGCAACCATAGATATAAAGAGAACAATTCTCACACATATACAGAGAGAGGCGGTTGGGGGAAAAACAAGGGAAGCATTAAAACGTCTGATATTAAATAGTTCAGCGTTGAATCAGCGATGCCAAGTATGAGTCTTAATGCATCGTTATTGAGGGTCTGTTTCTGAAGTTTCAAGGTTTGTGGTGTGTAGAGTAACCGCCTAGCCATTATCGATTGCAGGTCGACTCTAATTACACAAGTCGTTCTTGTCAGGTCCCCACCTTTCGGTTCACTAGCATGTGTAATGTCAATCCGTCCGATCGCCTGAATTCAGAAATATTCTTGTTCGGTGACGGAAAGCTTAGTAAAAGCACGAGTAGTGAGGGACCCCTAACTGTTTTCACAGCATCCGGCTGGGATAGAGAAACTCAGAACGTAAGCCGAACCACATGCTGTTAAGCATTTTGTCCAGAACGGTAACGATTCTGCCGGCTCGCCGCCTCACATTATCTAACAGAATGTATATTAAAAGAAATCATTCTGTGTATGTCTGCGAAATAGAAATTCCAAGAAATGATGTGGTATATAATACACGCATATTTGTGCATATTTAGGAAATTATGCAGGCTACATTCTCTCACATGGAATTGGTCAGTCCCGGAATATAGAGAAGACACTAGCCGAGGTTGCCGCGTAGTGGGAATGAAGCCAAAGCCACGCGTTTGCAAAGTTAGTTTCTTACCCAATCACAAAGCCACAGTAAGTTCATATAAGTAGAAATTTGGAAAATTTTAAAATACTGTACGCAATGTGCATCACGAGAGTTTTCTGAAAAATTCCTGGCTTTCGGTAAGAGGAAATAGAGGAGAATCATTAATTGTGATTTTATGCAACATATTCCAGTCTCAGATTCAAACACTTATTGCAGCAGCCCTTCAGTTTTTAAAAGCCTTGTTAAAGAACGCTGAAGGTTGGGCCTCCATCAAGACCTTTCACGATACCCTTAAAGCCAGGTAATTTTCAGCACCCCCTCGTACATACAAATGAAAGTCTTTGGCTTTTAAGTTCCACCGATTAGTGCCCTGGTACTCAGATATAATGGTAACACTTTTTTGAATAGAATTTATATTGGATTTTGCGCAACATTGTAGCCAATTTGTACAAAAACCAAAATCATTTTCAACTCATTTTTATTTTAATATTTTTTCTCCATGACAATCAATTCTCCATCCTGTGAGTGATCCAATATCTATGACTTGCCTTCAACAGACAACTATAAAATAAAATAACACTTGTTGTTCATACATTCAAATGTTCACAAAAGCATAAAATATGTGTGCTCGGAGAAATATTAAAATAAAAATAAAAAAACAAAGACCGGAACAGCGAAAGGAATAAAAATGTAAATTTGTTTCATGTAGTTGATTAAAGAATACAACGTTCGCAATGTCCTGCGGTTACAATTAAATGCCACAGTCTTGTTATAACGACATCATAGCGAGAGTTTACACATCAATTCACGTGTGTTTTCTTCTATGGTGTCTACTTTAATGGGAACGTTCATAAAATTCCTCTGATATGATCATTATGTTTTACTAATAAGATATTTAGATGTGTTTCCCCCACACTTCTTAGGATGCGAGATGCGAAGCTAAACGTTGAACAAGGCAGTTAATGACAAGCTGATAAATGATCAATCTAGGTACGCACCGCCACATATACTGAATGTGTGTGAATGGGTGTATGAATGTGTGTATGAATATGTGTATGTGTCTATATGTGTGCGTATATATACAAACACGCGCACGCAGACACAAACACACACGTATACATATATATTAGTTCATCTATGTATATAATTACGTATTTGTATGCATTTATATATATATATATATATATGTATACTTGTATTCTCATATGTATATGCATATAGAGGTGTGCTGTTTAAAAGGAATATGCGTATATATATATATATATGTGTGTGTGTATATATGTATAAATATATATATATATACATGTATATATATATATGTATGTATATGTATATATATGTATGTATATATAAATATATATGTATATACATATACATATAAATATATATGTATATACATATACATATAAATATATATGTATATACATATACATATAAATATATATGTATATACATATACATATAAATATATATGTATATACATATACACATATATGTGTATATATATATATATATATATATATATATATATACATATACATATAAATATATATGTATATACATATACATATAAATATATATGTATATACATATACATATAAATATATATGTATATACATATACATATAAATATATATGTATATACATATACACATATATGTGTATATATATATATACACACATATATATATATACATATACATATATGTATATGTATATATATATACACATATATATATATACATATACATATATGTATATGTATATATATATATACACACATATACATATATATATATATATATATATATACACACATATACATATATATATATATATATATATATATATACACACATATACATATATATATATATACACATATACATATATATATATACACATATACATATATGTGTATATATATATATACATATACATATACATATATGTGTGTATATATATACGTGTATATATATATATATATATATATATATATATATATATATATATATAGTATATAGGTATGTATGTATGCATGCGTATGCATTATTACAGATAGATAGATAGATAGATAGATAGATAGATTGACTTGGCGAGGGAAGTATTCATCGCTTACGTATATCCTCTTCTTTCCCTTTTCAATTAAGCCCTTCTATATTCCCTTTCTACCAATTTTCGCACCCTCTCTCTGATTTTTATGTCCTTCTAACTACGCTTTGCCTACATGCATCTCGGAATCCAAAACCTTTCTGCCTTACGACCTCCTGATTTTCTACACATCAAAAAAAACCTGACGCTACTATTTTCGTTTGCCAACCACGTGTTATAGTACGACAACTCTATGAAATTTTTCCTCTTATTTAAAAACAAACTTTTTCCCCTGCTCGCACAAATTACTCAGCGTCCGTCTTTGTTGTGTTTTACATAAATCCAAAACCTGCCGTCTGAGTAGCATAAAGCGTAACGATATTACATGAAACTTGCAGTATTGCTTAATCGATTAACAGAATGATTATCATTATGTTAATGACTCACTCTTTAATATAGTTCAGCGCTCTTAATATTTTGATATACACCATAACCGATCACATTTGACGATACGCAGATGTACATCCGTATATAAACATATATTTTAATATTCATGCGTTTATCTCTCTCTTTCTTTGTTTCTCTCTCTTCCTCTTTGTGTGTCTGTCTCTCTTCCTCTTTCTCTCAGTAACTCTTCATATATATATATATATATATATATATATATATATATATATATATATATATATATATATATATATATATATAAATGTCAACAAACTTTATTAAAGAGTGAATATCAATCATTAAACTTGTAAAATTTCGCCAAAAGCACCAGATAAACAACATCTCCAAATCGAATTTGTAAAAATGCTCTTGAAAAATCGGACTGTAATCTATTTATGCCAACAGAATGTGGCGGTCCTATAAAGGACGATGTTACTGTTGTTTTAACCTCAGGAAAACATCTCTTCCAGTTATCTGTCGACACACAGTTTGTGTCCATAGAGCATTTTGTAAGGAAAGCCATAGCTCCCATCTCTAGCCTTAAGTGATGTTCACAGACCTAGGTTTATGGATGATATCCATCCTCAGTGTGACACAACGACCAGTGAGTGCTATACGGGCACAAACTGTGAGTCGAGAACCAGCTGGAAAAAATGTTTACCCGGGGCTAAAGCAACGGTATCATTGTCCTTTACAGAACTGCCACATTCTGTTGGCATATAAACATTACAATCTGGTACTGTTATTATATATATATCTCTCTCACAGATGCTAATGAAGTAAAACGGAGAAAAATAATCTTAGATAGTGCAGAAAATTTTAATTTTATCTTATTTTATTTTTGTCTTTGGTTAGTAGGTGTTATTTCGTATTTGCTTCAATCTAGAAATCAAAGGAAATGACTATTATTCCCTTCACACGTTGCTTCGGTGATCTGGACATCAATGTTTTGAAACTGATCTATTTTCCATTACATTTCAGACAGATTCGGCGCCGAGTTGCCGAAGCAGAAACATTGTGATAACAAATATTTTCTTCAGTACGACAGATATGCTTGTCAGTTGTTTGACCTTAACGACTTGAGCATGTCCCTTACTGTTTAATAATGTGTGAATCTCTGATCATGAGCAGGAGTAGTGGCAGGGTACCATACCCATATGTTGAGAGGGTTTCTTTGGAGATTGAATAAATCTAACATAATCAAAGGTTGAAGGAAATATTAGCCATTTTTCATACTTTTTAAGGGTTAGCAAATAGAAAATAAAAGTTATTAACCACGGACAATATTCGTGTTACTTGTTATTTGAGAGGGAAAGGATTCAGCATAGATCGTTGTTGGCCCTTCGTCGCTTACGACGACGAGGGTTCCAGTTGATCCGATCAACGGAACAGCCTGCTCGTGAAGTTAACGTGCAATTGGCTGAGCACTCTACAGACACGTGTACCCTTAACGTAGTTCTCGGGGATATTCAGCGTGACACAGTGTGACAAGGCTGACCCTTTGAATTACAGGCACAACAGAAACAGGAAGTAAGAGTGAGAGAAAGTTGTGGTGGAAAAGTACAGCAGGGTTCGCCAACATCCCCTGCCAGAGCCTCGTGGAGCTTTAGGTGTTTTCGCTCTATAAACACTCACAACGCCCGGTCTGGGAATCGAAACCGCGATCCTATGACCGCGAGTCCGCTGCCCTAACCACTGGGCCATTGCGCCTCCACGCATAGATCGTATAAAGCAGCAATTCGGAAGAGGGAAGCAAGCAGTGGCTTACTCTTCTTATATGAAGACATGATCGTATGAATCAGGCCCAGGAACCGCGAGAAGTTGGTTTGAACTGCAGCATTTGTGGTACAGTGATGAAGTCGAAAGCTGACATGAAGAATCATCTATAACGAAAGGAAGGAGGCGAAGCACAAAGAATTCCTTGATGTCTTTGTCGGAGAAGAGGTGACAACAAATAATGTATGTATATGTGCTACGAGGACAGGAATATCTTGAAAAGCTATAAGCCCCGCTACACAGACTAGCAATAAACATAGAAGACTTCGTTGAATATAACAGAATATGTGCTATTAATATTTAATAATTAATGACACGATCAAAATTGTTTTTGAAGCTGAAGAACAGAAAATGATAGAGAGGCGAATATAAAAGAAACAATGCATTCATGCAATACAATAATTAATCAAATCTCCTGCAAAACAAAACACAAACAAAGCAAAATGCACACACACATAAACAATAATATATATATATATATATATATATATATGTATGAATGTATGTATGATTATATGTATATATACGTATGTATGTATACATTTATATATATACACACATATATATATATATATATATATGCATATATATATATATATATATGCATATATATATATATATATATATGCATATATATATATATATGCATATATATATATATGCATATATATATATATGCGCATATATATATATATGCATATATATATATATATGCATATATATATATATATGCATATATATATATATATGCATATATATATATATATGCATATATATATATATATATATATATATGCATATATATATATATATATATATGCATATATATATGCATATATATATATATATATATGCATATATATATATATATATATATATATATATATGCATATATATATATATATATATGCATATATATATATATATATATATATATATATATATATATATATACACATACATAAATATATATATGTATACTCATATATATATTTATGCACATACATCATACATATATAAATATATGCATAAACATACAAGTACGTATATATATATATGCTTTATATATAGTTTTTCAAAATATAATCAATTAAAATGATTGTATTTGTAAAATTTCGCTTCAATAAAATTTTCCTATAGAGACCCCCCCCCCTCGTTTCCCCATCTCGCCTCGAATCCCACCCTCGCCAAACCTTCCCGTTTCCTGTGAAATGTTTAAGGGCGTCCATTTGTGTATTATCGTATTATTTCAACGGGAGCGGAGAGAGACAGAGAGACAGAGAAAGAGAGGGATTGAGAGAGTGATTATTGTGTTTTGAGTTCTTGTTGTTATTGTGTATCACCGCTACCTTCTTCCCCCTCACCTCCCTCTATCTCCCCCCTAATCACTCACAGACTGAACGCCATTTCATATCAACATTCGTTATCTCCCTTTCTTCTCTCCTTCATAATGAAGTGATGCAATTTTCTACAAATCCATTTCTTATATTTTTTCTGTTTTCATATTTTCAAATATAATACGATTTATAGCTGTGGAAAACTACCACTATTCTTGCTACTACTACTACCACTACTACCACTACTAAGAAGAAGAAGAAGAAGAAGAAGAAGAAGAAGAAGAAGAAGAAGAAAAATTGTCTTTTGTACTATAGGCATACAGGCTGAAATTTGGGGGAAGGTAGAGGATAAGTCGATTATGTTGACCCCAGTGTTTCACTGGTACTTAATTTATCGACCCCGAAAGAATGAAAGGCAAAGTCGACCCTCGGTGGAATTTGAACTCAGAACGTAACAACGAGCGACATGCAGCTAAGTATTTCACTCGGCGTGCTAACGATTCTGCCAGCTCTCCGACTTTTGAATATAATAATGATCCTTTCAACTGTGGGTGCAAGGCCTGAAATTTGGGGGAGGGACCAATCGATTACATCCACTCCAGTATGCAACTGGTACTTAATTTATCGAACCCGAAATAATGAAAAGTAAAGTCGACCTCGACGGAATTTGGACTCAGAACGTACCGATGTGTGAAATACCGCTAAGGATTTCGCCCTGCGTCCTAACAATTCTGCCAGGTCGGCGCCTTAAGAATAAGAATAATAACTGCTGTGAATTGACACAATTGTCATGCGTAGTTGGCGACGCACACAAGCACAGAGCCACATAAACGCACACAGACGTCCAAGCAAACACACATACACAAACACACACATAAACATATGCACATATATGCATGACGAGCTTCTTTCAGTTTCCATCAACCAAATCCACTCACAAGGCCCGCTGCTGTATCAGATGACACTTTCTCCGCACAAAATGATGCGCAACAGTGATACTGAACCCATACCAAATGGTAGCAAAGCGAGCTTCACTAACCATACAGCCATGCCTGCGCCTACAAGAAACAAATCTCCGTTGTACAGTCAAACAAAAGAAAGGCGAGTCACATAAATTAATTGGGAATTCAGAAGAAATCTAACATCTTTGGTGAACGGCTTCGGCCATTGGTAAGTTAGAACAGAGATGGCCTAAAGCTAAACACAACAACAATGGTATCAATGACAAGAACTATAATGGAACGAATAACGGTTATTGTCAAGGCCAGCTGACGAATTTTTTTCTTTTTAAGAGCATGGTAACATTCTGTGAGAGTATGATAAATATATTAGATTTACACATAAACACATACACAGACGCAGACGTGCACATGAATGCATACAGTTACAAACAAGCACATGCACGCATATATAGAAAGACAGATAGATAGATAGATAGATAGATAGATAGATAGATAGATAGATAGATAGATAGACAGATAGATAGATAGATAGATAGATAGATAGATAGATAGATAGATAGATAGATATCTTTCTTTTATTAGCCACACAGGGCTGCACACAGAGAGGACAAATACAACTGTAGATACATAGATAGATAGATAGTTACAGAGTGAGATACATACATACATACATACATACATACATGCATAGAGAGAGAGAGAGACAGACAGACAGACAGATAGATAGAGACATGTTCATATGTGAAATTGTGTAGGTGTGTATAAGTGTGTGTTTGCTTGTGTATGTTTCAGGGAGGGGGTATTGGTGCGCGTAATTTACGCCAGTGTTGACGGACGGAGAGAAAACAGAGTTAAACCGTAAGTAGTGCATAAATAATTCGATTCACTCAAAACCAGTCAATAAAGTTTCCAAAAGTCTGAATTGCTAAATTATGTCTAGGAACAGAAATGTTATCCTCCGGGTTCTTTTCTTCTAGTCATTCTGTCATTTTTATTTAGTGTATACATTTCACACAAACACCACACACACACACACACACACACACACACACACACACGCATATATGTGTATATAAGAGAGAGAGAGAGAGAGAGAAAGACATACATATCTACATATACCCATATATGCATGTATATACGTATATATATATGCGTGTGTGTGTATATAAGAGAGAGAGAGAGAGAGAGAGAAAGACATACATATCTACATATACCCATATATGCATGTATATACGTATATATATATATATATATATGCGTGTGTGTGTATGTATATATATATATATATATTAATAGTAATGGTAAGACAACAAATAATACAGTTGCTTGTTGTTTATACACATTATACGCCACATGCCCGTGGGCATATAGCTTAGTGGTTAAGTGCGCGGGCTTCTAAGCCCATGATTCCGAGTTCGGTTCAAGGCAGTGACCTGAATAATAATAATAATAATAATAATAATAATAATAATAATAATAATAATAACAACAACAACAACAACAACATCGAAAAATACCTTAGGAATGAGAACCCAGGTTCTGAATTTCCCCAAGATACCTGATGAAGGCTGGAGGGTATATCAGCCGAAACGTTGTGTTAACAACAAACAAGATGAAGACAAACATCCGTCAAATGTAGATAATGTAAATAATGTGAATAGAATTAAAATTTCTTTGATTAAAACCCTTTCTAACATGGAAATATCCAAAAAGCATTTGAGCTCAAGTTTTAGACTCTCTTCCATCAGCTTTGCAAACACACACACGTGTGTGTGTGGAAAGAGAGAAAGTTTAAATATGTCTGGCATAAAATACAGATTTTAGGTTTTGTGGGTGTGACTGTGTGGTAATGTGTTCACCTCGTCTAGATCTTTGCAAGATTTATTTAAATACGTCCACAAAATGATAAAAAGAAATGCTATAATTGAGAGAGACCAAGATGGGAGGAAATACAAAGTGAGTGAGTTACAGAGAGAAAACGAGAGAGAGAGGGAGCGCAACAGAGAGAGAGAGATATATATAGAAAGAGTGCTGAGGAGAATGAATGAGAGAATGAGTGTGAAGGAACGAGAGAGCTAGACATAAAATCGTATCAAATAAACGTAGAAATCATATTTCGATAAATTTAAACTTTTCGAATCATTTAATATTTTAGCATGAAGCTATATAGGGTAATTAAAATATAATCCGATTTGCTAAATTCTTTATTGGCAAATCGATAGGCAAGCTTAACTTTGAAAACATAATTAACACCTTTGCAAGGTGCTATTTCATAAATAGATGTATGCCATAAATGCCTAATTACTTTACTCTCTCTCTTTCTCTCTCACTCACTCTCTCTTTCTCTCTCTCTCACTCACTCTCTCTTTCTCTCTCATTTAAAACAGATGATAATGCGACTGCCTCAGATGTTGGAATTTGCGAACGATATAGTAGTTTTTACTATTTTTCGAAAAACTAACAAAAAATTCAACCTTTCTTTTTTTTTTTTGTTTTTCTTTCGGTTCTTTCAGATAAGTGAAATTCAGAAAATATTATAGAACTGAAAATTGGTTTGTGAAGAAAGAAATAATAATGACAAAAATAAATATCGATATTAAACTCAACAGAAATGAGACGGAACAAATTATAGCGAAATGGATGTTCCCAATATGTTGTAGCTGTTATTGTTGTTGTTTGTTTTATCTTTGGAAGTCTCTTGTTTGTTTTTGTTTCTTTATTTCCTTTCCAAAGAGAAAGTTTACAAATATGATTGGTGGAATTAATTTTGATATGTTGAAATTTATTAAAAATATTTTCTAAAATAAAAGCAGATTACACACCTTTTTTTGTTGTTGTTCATTTTGTTATCGTTTCTCATTGGTTTCTTAGTTTAAATCAATAACGACTGAGCATTTTAAGTAAAGACTAATCAACCGAAACGTCACAAGTTCGAACCTACATCTCGGCTCTGGAAATGTTTATTCATTAATTCACGAAAAACTCTGCGGCGGCGATCTGGCAGAACAGGTAGTATGCCGAACAGGGTGCTTAGCGGTATTTCGGCTGTCTTTATGTTCTAAGTTCAAATTCCACCGAAGTCAATTCTGAGACATTCTGGGGCGGCGAGCTGACAATGTTTAGGAGCATTTCGGCCGTCTTTAAATTTTAAGTTCAAATGCCACCGACGTCGTTTTTACTTTCTTTTCTTTGCGGGTCGTTAAGATAAGTTTCTGCTGAACACTCGAATCAATGAAATCGACAAACACCCATCCCCTAAATTTCTGAAACACTCAGTGGTTTGATGGCATACCAAATATTCACACAATCCAATAAGGGAGTCTCTCTGTATTTGTTTGATGTGTTAGAAATGGCAGCCTAATTCTCTCTCAAATCTCACTTTATAACCTTAGAAAAATGTCACGTTTAATAATGTAGTTCTATTTGTAGTAAGTCTAAGGTATGCATTTGATAATGTGCCACTTGTTATAGAAAACGATGGATGGTCGTGGCAAGAACACATTTCATCCCTTCTTCTTGATCACTGTCGAACTGGTGACACCGAAATACGATAACAGCAACACCATTAACAGGGTAGACACAACGTTTTAAAATAGCTTCCTAAGAGAAAGAAGGTCAAGGACTTTTGTACAGTCTCGGCGATTTGTGTGTCGAAGAGCGGATGATCTCAATATTCTCAAAACTAGGGACATTTTCCATTACTTGCAACAGGGAGAATACCGTTAAATCTTAGCAAGAATTTAGAATTAAACCGAAAGACAAATAAAATCTACCAACCCAAAAT
Organism: Octopus bimaculoides; assembly: GCF_046866305.1. NCBI lineage: Eukaryota > Metazoa > Mollusca > Cephalopoda > Octopoda > Octopodidae > Octopus > Octopus bimaculoides. The sequence continues at coordinate 23,670,805 of NC_142954.1, read as the reverse complement.
AAATTTTTCCATTTTCTTGCCTAAACAGAAGATGAGGACCAGTGATCATGATCGTTTCCAATGTCTCTGAAACAGGCACGTGGAAAGGACAAAGATAGTTTTAAACTGAAGACCTGATCTGAATGCTAGTAAAGACAAGTCTTCTTCAAAAACATTCAAAGGTCCATATTAACTTAGGTGTCATATTACCTCTCCAAATATTTCCATAAAACGGTTAATCGTTTTCTAAAGCTGAAAAGGCATATATTTCTTGAGCAAGGAAACTTGAAGTGCTCCCTGCATACATAAAAAATATGTAGGAACGAATGGGGAAAACAATGACCCTTTAAAACACTCATAGATACGTATACAGGATGTCCCTAAATTGGTGCGGATAGATAGATAGATAGATAGATAGATAGATAGATATATAGATAGATAGACACTGCCTACCAAATCCTGTCACAAAAATTTAGTCGGCCCGAGGCTACAGCACAAGACACGTGTCCAAAGTACCACGCACTGGGGCTTAACCCGAAACCATGTGGTTGGAAATCAAATCTCTTACCACACAGACTGGCCTGCGTACGGCTACATGTATATATGCAACGTACTTCTGCATGTATTATTTTCATAGTATATATATTCTTTTGTATTCTAGGCACAAGGCCCGAAATTTTAGGGGAGGGGACCAGTCGATTAAATCGACTCCAGTACACAACTGGTACTTAATTTATCGACCTCGAAAGGATGATAGGCAAAGTCGACCTCGAAAGGATGATAGGCAAAGTCGACCTCGAAAGGATGAAAGGCAAAGTCGACCTCGGCGAAATTTGAACTTAGAAAGTAAAGACAGATGAAATACCACTAAGCATGTCTCCCGGCGTGCTAACGTTTCTGCCAGCTCGCCGATCAATCTTTGGCTGCAGTAGATGTCACATGACGTCTATAATGAGCAAACAATTTAAGCAGCGATCCATATGTTCACCGGTTCTGGAAATATCTGAAGCTGTATTCCGGTATTTCAATATCGGTAATATGTACTTATGGTACATAAGTGAACTTAACCACGGCCGAAGTAAGCGCTTCATTAATTATGTAGCAGCATCAATTCATTAGGCACAGATGCCTGCTGAACAAGAGTTAATTAGTCCCTTATGTTTGCTAATTACCTGATTATAGCGATTAGGGCTTATTAAAACGAAAAACTGAAATGCATCGAAATGCTCACACGAATAACGCCGGGACTTTTCGGATCTTTGGTTTTAAGAAAACTTCGAAAATTCAATTTCAGATTGTAATTTGCACCAAGTGTAATTATAATAATATACATCTTTTTTCTTTTAAGAAACTCAAATAAATACAAGGAAATCATTTGTTATAGGAATTCGGGTTTAACTGGTGTTTTGTCATTTAGAATTAATATATTAGCAATTATATCGATTCTGACAACTACCTAGCATAAATTGCCAAAGGCTTTGCAATAATGTTCCCTTGTACAATATTATCCTATTTGAGTAAAATTTTTAAGAAATGTTAAAGTGTCTGACTCGATAATTAATGGAAAGTGCGCTCACAAATAGATTTCAAACATTTCTTTCAAAATTACAGCCTGTAATTCAAAAGCAATTATAATTTAATTATGCTTAACTATATTGGCTAATTTATTTTCGAAATTTCAGTGTTACATTCTTCGAAAATTTGTTGAAGTGAAATTTCTGACAGCAAGAAATTGCAGGGAATTATCATCAATGACATAATACAACAGCACAGTTTTTTCTTGTTTTTTTCTTTGTTTGTTTTTTGATACTATATTTGGAAGTGTAGAACATTCTCTTTCTCAGAATTTTGTTCCCTCCTCCTCCTCCTCCTCCTCCTTTCCTTTGTTTATTTTTCCTTCTTCCTCTCCCTCCTCTGATCAGTATTTAGATCGCACCCATTATTCTTATTAACATCAGTGACATCATCAACATCATCACTATCATCATCACCATTATCATCGTCATCATCATCACAGCCATCATCATATTCATCATCGTCATCACCTTTCTTATTATGAAAATGGTCCGTATGTGTGGTCGTATGGTGTTACACTGTATTCAAACAGTAACTACGACAAAAACATGGAAACGCAAACAACACAAGAAATCAAACTATAAAAAATCATCAACACACGTATGTATATTTTTCATCTGTTACTTGCTTCAGTCATTGGATAGCGGCCATACTGGAGTACCCCCACCCCATCCTTGAATGCCTCAGTGAAACGAATCCACCTCAATACTTTTGTTTTTTCTTTTTCTTTTAAGTTCGGTACTTAACTTATGTGTTTTTGACCGAACTGCTAAGTTACATGGACGTAAACAAACCTACACATGCTGTCAAGTAGTAGTACGAGTCAAACACATGCTCACACACACACATATATATATAAATATATATATATATCCATGAATATACGCTTTTACTTGTTTCAATCATTTGACTGTGATCATGATGGAGCACCGCCTTTAGTCGAGCAAATCGACCCCAAGACTTATTCTTTGTAAGCCTAGTACTTATTCTATCGGTCTCTTTTGCCGAACCGCTAAGTTACGGGGACGTAAACACACCAGCATCGGTTGTCAAGCAATGTTGGGGGGAAAAACGCAGACACACAAACATACACACACATATATATATATATATATATATACACACACATATATACGAGGGGCTTCTTTCAGTTTCAAATATACCAAATTCACTCTCAAGTCTTTGGCCAAACACAGTTGCCCAAGTCGACAGGAAGTAGGACTGATCCAAGAACATTGCAGTTGGCAAGAAAACTTCTTACCACACATCCACGCATGCGCTTCACATAATAGAAAATCAAATATGAATATACATAAACTAAGAACAAATGCAGGTAATTATGAACTACTTTGAAACATAAACTGTTAATTAATTTAAAGTTGTGTGCTTTGTTCAAAGCTTACAGCAGAGTAATTAGTAAAGATGTTTTGTTGTTCTTTTGTTTTTTCAAAAAGTTACGTTCTTTCTAACCTGTATTTTGGGGCTGTTTTTCGGTTATTTCTTCACACATTCGTCAATTTTCATACCATGCATTATCTCAAAGATTTACCCTAAAATATCCATTATAGCAAGAAAGCAAACTATTTATCTCCATCTCACATATATATAAATATGTGTGTGTCTGTGTGTGCATGTGAGTGCATGTGTGTGTGTATATATATATATATATATGTATATATGGGGTGGGCCAAAAGTAGGTTTACAGTTATTCAAGTTATTATTTCGCATTCATAAATTAACAGTTTATATCTTAATTATAAAAATAAAATATGAAACCACTATTCTATGCTAATTTACTTGATTGTGAGATAGAAATTTAAATGTAATAAAATGCTTTAAAAGAAATTGAAGTGATAACGTAAGAAAATTTACGTGATAATTGTAAACCTAATTTTTGGACACCCTCCCCCCTCTCTCTATCTCTGTATATATATATATATATATATATATATATATATATATATATATATATATATATATAATTATGTGTATTTCTTCTATCTTAATGAATATAAATTCTTCTGATAGAATAAATGGGTTGTAGCAAAGAACACAAAATAACTGTGGTTTAGTTCCTGTTTTTAAGGCAGGAACTCCTTGAAATTTTGGGTATTTGAGTATATTGATAATCGGTCATAATGTCTTACGTTTAAGATGATTCCCATGCTTTCCATGATGAGAAGGTTACAATTTTAATATCAAAGATCCCTATGGATCACACAGGTTGTAATCCTTTGAAACATATGTAGGAATAAAGTATGCAATTATAACATGCGTTTTCTCCAATCCTTAAATTCTTATATATATATATATATATATATATATATATATATATATAAATATATATACGTGAGTGGGATTGAATGTTCTTGGATTTGTGGGAAAGAAAATACAAAGAATCAGTTAATTATGATTTCATTCAACATATTCCCTTCACAGATTCATACACTTATTCCAGCCATCCTTCAGTCTATCTAAGTCCTTTTCATAGAATTCGGAAGGTTTAGTCTCCGACAAGGTCTTTCTTTTATAATCTTAAAGTAAGGAACCTTTCAGCTCCTCCCGTGTACATTATATATATATATATAAATATATATACGGAAAAAGAAATAGATAGAATAAGCACTATTCTTAAAACAAATATAATATAGCAGAGTCAATTCATTTGACTAAAAATTCTTCAAGGCCATACTCCAGCATGG
>NC_142954.1:23659049-23661549 GCF_046866305.1 Octopus bimaculoides | reverse complement strand
GGGTAACTTTCTAGGTGCAATCCCATGGTCAGTTATAACCGAAGGGTGTCTTAATATATATATATATAAAATTATTAATGAGGGTAGAAATTGATATTAATCAATTAAAACCAGTGGTCTAGCATATTAACAAAATCCGAAGATTAAAATTACATTACATACAAAAATAAGAGGAATGACGAGCAAAAGTGGAATCCTATATGCTAGAAATAGATGCCGAATCATCTAACCACGAAAAAATATGTTCACAGTAAAAAATTAGCGACACAAAGGGCAAGACAAATGAAAAAATACTAAATAAAAAAATATTTAGTATTTTTTCATTTGTGTGGCCCTTTTACAGTCTGTTGTGTCGCTAATTTTTTACTGTGAACATATTTTTTCGTGGTTAGATGATTAGGCATTTATTTCTAGCATATAGGAGTCCACTTTTGCTGGTCATTCCTCTTATTTTTGTATATATATATATATATATATATATATATATATATATATATATATATATATACACACAAATATATACACACACAGGGATTCAATGTAAAAATAAAACATTTTATTTCTCATTGAACTCAAGATTTTTGCATCTAACTCACGTATATATAAAAGGCATAAATGTTCAGTCAAGGCATTCTTGAGGATTCTACAAATGGATACAAAAACGCTGCATAAACAAAAATCCAAAATTCTGACTTCCCCTTTTGTCTTAATATATAATATTTATAAGGTTGCATGCTGACAGAAACGTTTGCACGCCGTAAAGACAGGCGAAATGTCGCTAAGCATTTCGCCTGTCTTTACGCCAGGCGAAATGCTTAGCAGTATTTCGTCTGCCACTACATTCTGAGTTCAAATTCCGCCGAGGTCGACTTTGCCTTTCAAGGGTCGATAAATTAAGTACCAGTTTCGCATTGGGGTCCATGTAATCGATTTAATCCCTTTGTCTGTCCTTGTTTGTCCCCTCTATGTTTAGCCCCTTGTGGGCAATAAAGAAATAAGAAACGTTAGCACGCCGGGCGAAATGCTTAGCGGTATTTCGTCTGCCGTTACGTTGTAGGTTCAAATTACGCCGAGGTCGACTTTGCCTTTCATCCTTTCGGGGTCGATTAAATAAGTACCAGTTACGCACTGGGGTCGATATAATCGACTTAATCTGTTTGTCTGTCCTTGTTTGTCCCCTCTGTGTGTAGCCCCTTGTGGGCAATAAAGAAATAAGAAATGTTAGCACGCCGGGCGAAATGCTTAGCGGTATTTCGTCTGCCGTTACGTTCTGAGTTCAAATTCCGCCGAGGTCGACTTTGTCTTTCATCCTTTCGGGGGTCAATAAATTAAGAATCTGTTGCGTACTGGGGACGATCTAATTGACTGCCCGCCACCCCCGCTACCAAAAAAATGTTGGTCCTTGTGCCGAGAGTAGAAAAGGACAAAATATATAAAATCTGTACACCACTACCAACAACCTATATATATACAATTAGAACCCAGAACGTGAAGACGCACGAAATGTCGCTGAGCTACCTGTCTTAATTTCTCCTTATTATTCAGCCCTAACCCTAACCCTAACAATGAGCGTCTCCTATAGGCCTATTCCATATGATCCTACTCTTTTACAGCTTGTAATATTCGGTAATGAAATAAGCGCTGCAGTACTTTCTGTCACATAACAGCTTTTATCTGCAATTAATTTACCATTATTCTCCATTACAAGGCACTAAGTTTCCCACAACACAACTTCTTCAAGAAACTTTCTTTAATCAGCATTAATATGCATTACTTGGCACCTGATTGACCCTTCGCTTTAATTAACTCCAATTCCAGCAGCGCAACGTATCTTGTGGTTTAATCTGCATTAATACGTATTAACCTACACTAATAACCCATTAGTGCGCAGTGCTACGACATTTATTGTAATACGTGTTGTATTCCAACATAATTAATATTAATCCTCAAAATATCAACTGTTAATCTGATTTAATATTAACCAAACTATTTCTTCAAGAAGTATGACTATATTCGCATTAATATGCAGTCCGTTTAACAGTATCCGGATGAGCTTAAGTAGAGAGATTAAAGAAGTAGCTTAACTTGGTTTACGTGTCTGTTGCTGTATTAAAGCTATTGTTTATCATTTATCTTTTTAGTATTTCAGTCATTGAAATGCAGCCATGCTGGAGCACTGCTTTGAAAGGTTTCATAAAAGGAATTGACCCCAGAAAGTATTTTAAGCTTCGTCTTTATTCTATAAGTTTCTTTTGCCGAACCGCTAAATTAACGGCACATGTATATGTATGTACACACACACACACACATCAAGCATACACACACACACACATATATATACATAAATATATATATACATAAATATACATATATATATATATATATATATATATATACATACATAAATATACATATACATATATATATACATATATATATACATATATATATATATACATATATATATATACATATATATATATATATACGTATATATATA
>NC_142954.1:23656327-23658549 GCF_046866305.1 Octopus bimaculoides | reverse complement strand
TGCATACATATATAAATATATATTTATATGCATACATATATAAATATATATTTATATGCATACATATATAAATATATATATATATATATATGCATACATATATAAATATATATATATATATATGCATACATATATAAATATATATATATATATATATATGCATACATATATAAATCTATATATATATATATGCATATATATATATATATATGCATACATATATATGCATATATATATATATATATGCATACATATATATATATATATATGCAAACATATATATATATATATATATAACCATACATACATATGTACGCACAACCAGTTATATATAATATATATGTATATTTACTTACATATTAATGTATACTTAAAAATATATATGCATACATGTATATATATATATATATTGTCTTATGTATATACATATTTATATCTACTTATATAAATATAGAAATATATATTATATCTTCATTAACACTGAAGTGCGTTGTGTAAGTGGAAATACGAAGTTCGTTGGTATTTCATTAAGCAAGGGTAACGGTGGTAGAGGCGGCGGCGGTGGTGGTGGTGGTGGTGGTGGTGGTGGTAGCAGTGGCAGTAGTAGTAGTAGTAGTAGTAGGAGTAGGTGCTGTTGTCTTGGTGGTTGCTGTGGTGCTTATTGTTGTTGTAATAAAAACAACGGAAGAAAAATTAAAGGAATTTTTATCTTTACCATATGAAAAAAATATAAAATATTTACCAAAAGTCTAGTAAATTTTTTAAACATGCTATACGTTGGAAAATACAGACACACACTTATATCTAAATACACATACACGAGTAGATGCATATACATACATATACATCTGTGTATGCATGTATGCATAGGTATATATGTACATATGCATATATATATATATATATATATATATATATATATATATATATATATATATATATATATATAGATGATGATGTGTGCGTGTATATCTGTTTATATATGTGCTTGAGACAGAATTTTAGAAAGAAAACGATAATGAGACAGATTGTGTGATGATGCAGTCAACAGCTCACTAAAACATACACACGTATGTCTGTGTGTAAGTCTCAATCTATGAATGTATGTATGAGTACACACATATCTACAAAAAACATATGTAATCTATATACATGTTCATATCCTATGCACCATATACATACATATATATATATATATATATATATATATGTATGTATATATATATAAAGTTCGATATGCATACACATGTATATGTCATATATATGTGCATGTATGTCATATATATGTGCATGTATATATATATACATATATATAAATATATATATATATATATATATATAGGCATATGTATGTATATATATATATATATATATGCATATATATGTATGTATATATGCATATATATGCATGTATATATATATATATATATATGCATATATATGTATGTATATATATATATGCATATATATGTATGTATATATATATGCATATATATGTATGTATATATGCATATATATGTATATATATATATATATGCATATATATGTATATATATATATATATGCATATATATGTATGTATATATATATATGCATATATATGTATGTATATATATATATATATATATATATATGCATATATATGTATGTATATACATATATATGCATATATATGTATGTATATATATATATATATATATATATATGCATATATATGTATGTATATATATATATATATATATATATACGCATATATATGTATGTATATATATATATATATATATCGCATATATATGTATGTATATATATATATATATATATACGCATATATATGTATGTATATATATATATATATATATATATATATATATATATATATGCATATATATGTATGTATATATATATATATATATGTACATGCGTGTAGGTGTGTGTGTGTGTGTGTGTGTGTGTGTGTGTGTGTGTGTGTGTGTGTGTGTGTGTGTGTGTGTGTGTGTGTGTGTGTGTGTGCGTGTGTGTGCGCGCATGTCCCGCTTTGTGCGTGTACATGTAGATAAGTGTGACGAAAGTAACAGATGAGCGTGATGTGATAAGCAGTTTTATTCAATTTTTCGACATTCTCTTGACATGAGTAAAACTATCTTATCTTTTCGGAAAGAAACCAAATAGTATTAATTAAACATAACCAGCAGAAGCTGAAGACAAGCGTGTGTAAGCGAGTT
>NC_142954.1:23648827-23651327 GCF_046866305.1 Octopus bimaculoides | reverse complement strand
ATATTTCTCATGATTTCAGTCTATTGATTTATTGATTAAAGTTATCTTCCATGGTTGTTGCTATGAGAATCAATAAATCCGTCATATATTTCAATATATACGTGAAACCATTCGAAATCTAATCGGAATTTCGATCTTCATCTATGGCACCTGACAAAATTTACTAGAGTTTTACACAGAATCTGCAAGTGCAATCAGTACGAATGTAATGTAGAAATAGGCACACATACACACCGATACACACTCACTCGTACACACATGCACTCACAAACATTGCATATATATGCATATTTATGAGGAAACGTACGCATATAGCAGTGCATATTGTTCACCTGAAAACATTTACATACATGGCTACATTATAGGAATGCACACACACCCTCACACACATACACAAACAGAAAAGCATCCACACATATGCACACTCGTGTGCATTTACATACGCACGGCGAGTAAAGCAAGTATTTCTGCCGTCGATTTTGACGATGTCTATTCCAGTTGTTCAATTAATTGGAATTCCTACTGATAGAATTATAATGTTTATGGTTGAGAACACGTACATGAATATAATTACAACACGACATAGATATATAAGGTTGAACACACTGACTTTGTTTCCTCATAACTCTTACGATGTTGAAACTTTTCATTAAAATTTTCTGCAAATATCTTGCAGCTGATGAAGCTTACAATTCTACAGGAATTCAATGTGGAATTTTCTTTTTCGTAGTAAGTAAAACTGTTCCGGATAACGCGCACGAACTGAATTTATTTCCTCATAACATTCCGTGAAATACTCTTTTTCCTTTACAGATACAGAAACATACGCACACACATATATACATATATGTATACACACAAAAACACATATATGTATATATATATATATATATATATATATATATATAAATATATATATATATATATATACATATATATATATATATATATACATATATATATATATATATATACATACACTCGACGGGCCCTCTTACAGTTTCCATAAACCAAATCCACTCACAGGGCATTGGTCGACCCGCAGTTATAGTAGAAGACACTAGTCTGGGGTGCCACGCAGTGGGACTGAACACGGAACCATGTGGTTGGGAAGCAAGCTACTTACTTGTAGAGCTTTAGGTCTTTTCGCTCAATAAAAACTTACAACGCCCGGTTTGGGAATCGAAACCGCGATCCTACGACCGCGAGTCTGTTGCCCTAACCACTGGGCCATTGCGCCTCAACACACACACACACACACACACACATACATACATACATATATATATATATATATATATATATATATTCATGCTAGGATATGTAAACGTTTTTTTTTCTTTCGTATTTGCTTATCTCATTGTGAAATTTTGTAAGGTTGAACAGTTTGTCATTCGACTTTGCAATTTTATCCTTTGGGGTCGATGAATTAAGTACCAGCTGTGTACTGGGTTCCATCTAATGGACTAGCCGCCTCCCCGCCCCACAAAAAGTATCGGACCTTGTGCCTAGAGTAGAAAAGAAACGAATATATGATTGTATGCGTGTGTATATAGATATCTGTGTGTGTGTATAAGCGTGTGCATATATATGTCATGCGTGTGTTACAGGACCCAAATAAGGGCCTTTTTTCTCTGATGGCTCCCTTGTATATCTATGCATAAGCATATATACATACATATATATGTATACATACATATATATATATATATATATATATATATATATATATATATATACATACATGAGTGTTTATACATCTTTGTTCTTTTGGAATACGTTATTATTAAGGTTCATTTTATGTGGTTTATGTGTGTATATGTGTTTGATGCCACCTTCTCTTTGTCTCTCTCTTTCTGTTACACTTTCTCTCTCTCTCTCTTGCTTTATAGACAGCATACACACACACATGTATTCGTATACAATCACACGCATACATTTACATTGATATTCACACGAATCACTCCACAAATGTCCCTTATCATACATTATATTGAAAAGAAACGCATATGAGCAAACTTATAAATCTATGCACATATATACACATAAGCCACACAATATGTAACTTAGTAACATCTATCGGACACAGATTTTTCAACGCATATATATATATATATATACATGTGTGTGTGTTCGTCGGGTTTCTGTGTGTGTGTAAAAAACATAAATGTATACGCACATACAAATTACTAAAGAAAATGTCCTTATCAAAACCTTATTATAAACACACAAACATATATAGACACGTACATGTACACACACACACATATACAAACATGCAATCCTAGGCTGATTATGACAAACAGCTCAATCTTGGAAAACTTAAAAATGAAATAATTCGCAAAATAACGAACAAAAAATAATGTTTTGAAAAATGGTGGATTTTTAAAAGGCGAAATATTTGCACTTATAGAAGTCACATTTGACATGCTGGTTATTAGTGGAGAAAATTAATTAGTTTCAAAAATACAGCTAATTAATATTGCTTCATGAAGGGGTA
>NC_142954.1:23633827-23643827 GCF_046866305.1 Octopus bimaculoides | reverse complement strand
GCATGAATGTATGTACGTATGCATGCATTCATGTATGTTTGTATGCATCCATGTATATATGTATGCATGTATACATGTATGTATGTATGTATGTATATATTTCTGTATGTAGGCATATATGGTACTTCTCATTTATACATTACTGACACTATTTAAACTGTCGTGTTAAATCTGCTACATTTATGCACAAGAAAACATTTCACGTTAAAACTCTAGGTACAATTTTTCTTTAACTGTCACACATATTACAGTACCATTACTCCAACTTCATCCCTGAAGCAGGTGCAGTTATTCAACATATATTTCTTGCATCGGACATCAGTGATTAAATTATGTGTTTTTTTCGTATTTGTGTCAGTTACTATCTCTATAACTTTGCTTTCATTGTTATGTGTACCTATAATATAATGGAGGGTGAACACTAACCCTATATTTTCCAAAGGTGGCGAGATAAACGCTTGTCAACGACCGTTTGGCAGAAATGAAATAACGTTGGTATGGATAACCAAATACAGGAAGTTAGCATGGTACGAGACAGTTAACCTCGTTCACTTCCTGTTACCGAGCAAGGCAGGTAATCTCGTACATCCTGTTAGAAAGGGGAGTGGAGAAGACAACGGGAGTTTGAGGGCGGATAGTACGAAAAACGAAAGACGGAGCTGCATACGGGTCGAACCGTTTACCATCCACCTTGAAACAATTGAGACTGGACATAATCTCCATCTATGAACATTAATTTCCCTGTTTGAACACGTTATTGTTGCGATCAGAAGTTTACCCCTTTTTCTTACGTTATAATTTGTCTGATCGTAACATCATATATTACAAGATTATGAGGTCATTTAACTGGCACCTCGTTGGTTAAGACGAGGAAAGTTCCAGCTGATGCGACCAACGGAACACAGCCTGCTCGTTGAAGTAGCTGAGCATTAGCAGACATGCGTAGAGTGAACGTAGTTCTCAGGGAGATTCAGCGTGAGATGGAGTGTGAAAAGGCTGGCCATTTGCGATACAGGCATACCTGACTTTTGTCAGTTGATTAGCCTGAGCCAATGAGAAATATTGTATTGCCCGAGACCATAACACGCCGCCGGGAATCGAACTCACGATTATCGGAATATCCTTCAGATCTAAGCCTCGCGTCTTCATATAAAACCATTTAACTACCTGTTATATCAGCCTCTGTACTATGGTAACACATCGCCCTATAACAGTTATTTGATATGAACCTACCAGCATAGCTTTAGTATTTTTGAACTTCTAATATGAAAAATACTGACTATATGGAAGCAAATACAGACAAGATATACACAGACATGCGAATCCCACGAAAATTAACTCGTCTACATAAAACAAACATGTAAAGTTAAATATTTAGTAATGTTTTATGTCAAAGGATAAGTTAATAGACAGGAAAATTATAACTTGGAAAAGAATAAACACACGCATAGAAAGACTGCCAAACACACACATAAATATAGTTAGACAGATACACAGATTCAAAGAAATATCCAAATATAAACATAGACATACTCATTTATATATATATATATATGTGTGTGTGTGTGTGTGTAAACATATAAAAATATGTATCAATATATATACATATAACTATTAAACAAACACACACACACGTATATATAGGTATCACTCTCTCGCTATACATATATATATGTATATGTATATGTGTGTGTGTGTGTGTGTGTGTGTGTGTGTGTGTGTGTGTGTGTGTGTGTGTGTGTGTGTGTATATATATATATATATATATATATATATATATATACAGTTCACGTCTGCTTATACATAGACGCAGATATAAAAATCGTGATTGCTTGCTATCAATATTGGTAATATTTGTTTGATACTGCCAAAAGGCAGGGACGTTTCTAGATACCAAATTCCACTGAATATTTTGCGACATAATTTCTTCAGATTTTTCCAATAAGTGAGAAAAACTAAAGAGAAAATTATATCATGAATTATGTGTCATTTATTTGAATGTCGAATTTCAGCAGCAATAAAAGGCTTCATAAACTTTAAATATCGAGACGGGTTCTTATTTTTGGTGTTTTCCATCACTGCCGTGGAGGCACAGTGGCCCAGTGGTTACGGAAGCGGACACGCGGTCATAGGATCGCGCTTTCGACTCCCTGACCGGGCGTTGTGAGTGTTTATTGAGGGAAAACACCTAAAGCGAAAACACCTATATTATATATATATATATATATATATATATATATATATATATATATATATAGGCAGACAGACAGATAGATATCGAGTGATTGGATTTTTCAGGTAAGTAAAGTGTTATAGGCATAGTGTAGTAGATAAAGGCGTTGATTAATGCAGTGTAGTCAGCTATAGGGTCTGAATGCAACCCCATGAAGGTCAATAAAGTGAATCAGAAGATATCTAGAAAAGGTACATTATTTACATTTGACGGATATTTGATGGCCATCATCAGGTGTCTTGGGGAAATTTTCGAACCTGGGTTCTCATTCCTGATGTATTTTTGGATGTTGTCGTTGTTATTATTATTATTATTATTATTATTATTATTATTATTACGACCACGGACATATGGCGTAGTAGTTAAGAGTGCGAGCTACTAACCCCAAGATTCCTAGTTCAATTCCAGGCAGTGACCTGAAATTTCCCCAAGGCACCTGACGAAGCCGTAACGTTGTGTTAACAACAAACAAGATGAGGACAAATATCCGTCAAATGTAAATAATGTACATAGTTGCTCATCTCTTAAATATAGAATTGTATCTAGAAAAGGCTACGGCATATACAGCCGAAATGTAGTGGACGCAAGAATCAAGATGAGGACATTGCTGCGACAATTGCAACATAATAATCTTGGGATCAAACCGGGAGATCTGCTTATATTTCCTACTCCCTTCTTGTCCAAGTAGATTTTTGTCACTAGTTCGCTGACATATCAAATATGTTGACCAATGGGATCGATCAAGGCGTATTAGAGTTATAATGCGAACGGAATAATGACCATACACCTATCATATCGATATGTAATTAGATAAACGACTAAAGACATTCAAATACTGGAGGTGAACAACTGTTCAATACATGAATAATTTTTCAATACATCCCGTCTACCACTTTTATTGATCTTTTTATTACCAAAATTATTGTAAATATTAATCATTATTGATTGCTCCGGGGATTTAATGGGCGATAAATGTCATAGACTAAAATGAAAATGACAAGACTATTATACCTATATTGCGCATTATAATGTGGTGGTGATGGTCGCGTTGGGAAGCGGTGATGGCTTTATAAGTTCAAAAAGTAACGTTGGTGTCAAAGTAATTGAAAGCCATTTCTCTAAAATTTCATATTACGCAATGATACATTGTTAATGTGAGAGGTAATGCTGAATTCAAAGAGGATTTAACTGCTATTTCTACAGCGTTGACTGAACGTCATATCTTATTAAAGATATCTGGAACTACAATACAAGGGATATAAAAATTGATATGTTTAGCCGGAGCACCCTGTATATCCTTTCTATTATAGGCACAAGGCTTCAATTTTTGTGGAGAGGGGACAATCGTTCCAGGTCTTAAAGCATGTGTTTCTTACTGCGTCCCTAGGAAGATGTTCGAACACCTCCTTGGTTTGGCCACCAGCCCTGCTTTGCTTTTGCAGGCGGAGCTGTCGTCTGCTTTCTCAAACGCACACGACACATTGCAATCCACGGTATTACAATCGCGGGGGAAATTGGGGCTAGTGAGGTCGGTGCAATTCTTAGACAACATCTGACCCTTTCCGATATGGCAGTGAGCCGAATCCTGCTGCCACACATGAAGCCCTCCAGTAAGAATCCTCTCCAGCCGGAGTTTCTTTAAAGTCTAAAGCAGCAACACATAGCAGTCTGAATTGAGCCTAAGGACCTGTTTAGAGATGAGAAGATGAATCCAGGGATACGGGCAAGGTGAGTGTTTCGAAAGAGATAATGTAAAAACTTTGGTAAATAAGTTATCTTTACTAATGCGTGGATAGGCGCAGCAATGACTATGTGGTAAGTAGCTTGCTTGTTTATAAACCACATGGTCCGGGGTTCAATTGCACTACACGGAACCTTGGGTAAGTAACTTCTACTATAGCCTCGGGCCGACCAAAGCCTTGTGAGTGGATTTGGTAGATAGAAATTAGAAGAAGCTCCTCCTCTGTGTGTGTGTGTGTGTGTGTGTTTGTCCTCCTGCCATCACTTGACAACCGATGGTTGAGTGTTTAGGTCCCTGCAACTTACTGGTTCGGCAAAAGAGAGCCGATAGAATAAGTACTAGGCTTACAAAGAATAAGTCCTGGGGTCAATTTGCTCGACTAAAAGCCGTGCCACAGCATGGCCGTAGTCAAATGACTGAAACAAATAAACAAAAAAAAGAATATATATATATATATATATATATATACAAAAATAAGAGGAATGACCAGCAAAAGTGGATTCCTATATGCTAGAAATAGATGCCGAATCATCTAACCACGAAAAAATATGTTCTCAGTAAAAAATTTGTCTTGCCCTTTTACAGTGTCGCTAATTTTTTACTGATAACATATTTTTTCGTGGTTAGATGATTCGACATCTATTTCTAGCATATAGGAGTCCACTTTTGCTGGTCATTCCTCTTATTTTTGTATGTAATATAATTTTAATCTTCGGATTTTTTAATATGCTAGACCACTGGTTTTAATTGATTAATTTCAATTTCTACCCTTATTAATAAATTTTATATATATGTATATATATATATATACATGCATACATACCTACATTCATACATGCACAGACGTCGGGCTTCTTTCAGTTTCTGTCTGTCAAATCCACCCAGAAGGCTGCGGCCGGGCTGGAGTTTTAGTATAAGAGGCCTGCCCAAGGAGTCTTGCAGTTGAAGTGAACTCGAAATCAAGCGGTTCGAAACATGCGCTTGTTAACCACACAGCCACCACCACCACCACCAGCAGAGTTTTCCATGACAAACTTTTCCCATCGTTGATAAATTATTTGTCTCAGTACAGCAGACACGTGACTCTAACAATTAGTTACAATGTTGCACAATCAATCATAAACTCCATCGATTTCTAAACTTGATTTCGCCTAATTTGTTCCAAAATATGCTTAAGCTGCTGGAATTTTAATTTCTAACAATTAATACGAAAATCATATTTGTTTTGATTGTTGTTTGTTTGGCTTTTTTTTTTTTTAGATTTTTGTTTCTGCCTTCGTTTATTTTAATTTTTCAAATATTTAATTATCATTACATTTATTATCATATTCACTACTACTACTACTACTACTATTACTACAACAACAACAACTACCACCACCACCACCGATACTACTACTACTACCACCACCACCACTACTACTACTAGTGATTATTAATATTATCATTATTCTTATCAATATTATTATTATTATTATTATTATTATTAATATTATAATTATTATTAATTGTAGTAGTAGTAGTTTTACTAATATTAACATTACTACTACTACTACTACTACTACTATTATATTTTTATTATTATTATCATTATTATTATTATTAATATTATTATTATTATCATTATTACTCCTACAACTCTTACTACTATTATACTGTTGTTCTCCTCCTCCTTCGTACTACTACTACTATTATTATTACCATTATTATTAGATTTGTTAGTTATGAATTGTTTGTTATTTTCTAGTTTTTGTTGTTTTTTTTTCTTGTTAAGGAAATAATTCACATTAAATATAATCAGGCGATTTATTATTCTTCTTCTTCCTTGACAGCCAAGTATTTCTGATTCATGTTCAGAGAAATATTGAATTAATTGTTTAATTTGTTACAAAAAAAAATCCTCTATCTGTACAAAGTCTGGTATATTCTCCATTCCTCTTCAACGCGAAACGGCAAAGTTAACCGGCCGTAAAAAGAGCGAAGCAAAACAGAACATGTCGCAAATTATTCTTGTTATGTTCAACGCTAAGATTACGCAATGTCGGCCCACGATATTTCCGTCTGCTTAATTCTAATTGTAATGACTTGCTTGATTTAATGTTATGGAAGTAAAGAAAACGTTCATCCTAACTTCCATTGAGTGCGAACGAATGAAGAAAAACATAATTTCAAAGTTAATCTTTTAAACGCGAAATTCGCCAGTGTCAGATTGAATAATCGTTGCTGATCAAAGTACAACGCCAGCAATCTTGTGGCGATGGAGACTTATCGTTACGACTGACTTCATTGTTTGACTGTTACATTATCGTAAGACATAGCTATACTCGGCGGAATTTGTACTAAGAATGTAAAGCGTCTGAAGAAATTCCGTAAGGAATTTTGTCCCATGTTCTAATGAAAGCCTGAACCGTCTCCGTTAGCCGTTATGGCAGTATTTTGCACAGTATACCGCAAAACAAATTTCACGACCGTTATGATACAATTACGACTCGAGTAATTCACAATGGCAGAATTTGGCACAAGGCCAGCAACTTCGTGGGCGTGTTGTGACAACTCGATTACATCGATTCCTATTCTCAACTGCTATTTATCTTATCAATCGCAAAAGAATGAAAGACAAAGACGACCTCGGCGGAATTTGAACTCAAAACATTAACCTAGAACGTTAGATGCCGCTAAGCATTTTACCCTGTATGTTTAAAGTTTCTTATCGGATGGCCGTTGACTCTCTTCAGTTCTTCCGGCTTTGCCAGGTATTGCTTTTTTATCCGGCAGTGTGTCCAATAATCAACCTCCTCACCAATTAAGCTTGATGGCGTTGCCAGTTTAGTCACACAATGACCCGAACATGTAACAGGTTGTCTTTTGTATGTTACCATTATTAAAATCACATTCAACTTTATATACTTAAATAAAGTACGACGACGAGGGTCCCAGCTGATACGATCAACGGAATATCTTGCTTGTGAAATTAATGTGCACGTGGCTGAGCACTCCGCAGACACGTCTACCTTTAATGTAGTTCTCAGGGAGATTCAGCGTGACACAGGCTGTGACATGGCTGGCCCTTTGAAATACAGGTACAACTCATTTTTGCTAGCTGGGAAGACTGGAGCAACGTGAAATAAAGTGTCTTGCTCAAGGACACAATGCGTCGCTAGGGAATTGAACTCACGACTTTCCGATCGTGAGCCGAATGCCCTAACCCCTAAGCCACGTGCCTTCACCTTATATACTTATATACTACCTCATTTATTGTACAGCTATGACCTCCATTGCCCAATGTAACGTTTACAAGCGTACAATGTAGGACTTCACTTTTATTTCTAGCAGACACGACAACCACATAATGGCTACCTCAATGGCGCGATGACATTAACATTATATTGACCATACATCTTATTTTTGCTTGCCAGTATTTCCAGGCGAAAGTTTGTTTTACAAACATCATCCAGTTTCGATTTGTATTCATCGACACGCCGTTCCAATCTTCAAATAATGCTCCTGACCAATGATTAGTCTCATATCTCTACCCATTATGGTGGAGAAGAATACTTATAAATTTCAATTATTTATTCAACAGCTACAACATATTTTTCCATTGAGATAGTTTTGCAATGTTTATTTCTATCAAATTAATGTAATATGTTATGCTATGCCGTGTAGGTCATATATCAACCAGTTTTTCCTACATTGGAATTCCCTGATGTGTATGTAAAACTTTTATTAGTTTAAACGAACATATGCATACGTGCATATATACATATATATATATATATATATATATATACATATATATATATATACATATATATACATATATATATATATACATATATATATATATATATATATATACATATATATATATATATATATATATACATATATATATATATATATATATACATATATATATATATATATATACATATATATATATATATATATACATATATATATATATATATATACATATATATATATATATATATACATATATATATATATATATATACATATATATATATATATATATATATACATATATATATATATACATAGATATATATATATATACATATATATATATATATATATATATACATATATATATATATATATATATATATATACATATATATATATATATATATATATACATATATATATATATATATATATATATATATATACATATATATATATATATATATATATATATATACATATATATATATATATACATATACATATATATATATATATACATATATATATATATATACATATATATATATATATATATACATATATATATAAGATATATATATATGTGTGTGTGTGTGTGTGTGTGTGTGTCTGTATGTATACGTGTTTTTCTTCTGTAACTGCTGATTGACTGAATTGCTTACATGCAATTCTCTGTAATAAATGCGTTTTATCCTGGTTACAGATATATATGTATAAATATATATATATATATATATATATATATATATATATATATATATATATAGACAGAGAGAGAGAGAGAAAGAGAGAGAGAGAACTTGATAAATAGATAGATACATACATGCATACATATATACATACATATATATATATATGTATATATATATATATATATATATATATATATATATATATGTATGTATGTATGTATGAGTGCGTGTATGTATGTATATATATCGTCCTACATTGTCTTCATATATTTGGTTCTGTTGTTTAGTAATTTATCTTCTTTCTCGTTGCACTTCATAAGCAATGATACATTTACCGCTGCAGTTTTTATTGTCATCCAACGTTATTAATTCTAATATCATTTAACTGATTGTTAAACGAAGATTTATGGATATAGAACGTTTAATGTGATCGTTTGAAATCATTCCAAATCCCCGCCAACGTTAGTTATACTTTCATATTGAATCCACAGTGGTGTAATATTGATAAAACTTCTATTGATACAAAACAGCAGTGGAAGTATGGCAGACGGGAGAGAGGGTGGATTCTCGACTGCAAACTAATGAAATGTTTTAAATATACAGTATTTAGAAGAGACACTCAACAGCAGATATACTTCAGTTATTATAGAAGGGATTTAGTCTCAAATCGGCCTGGATTCTACAGACTTGTGATCAAAGGCCAGTCTAGCTGTGCGCTTGGATTCAAACGAGAGGCTTATTGTTTAATAGTTTCTCGTTTCTCGTTGCTTTCTTGAATAATTTTGCTACCATTTAGCCTCTTGGCAGTTAAGATTGAATATATTTCTGATCAAAAACGTTCCACGGTGACCATCACCTAATTTATTCACTTATAATTTTGTAAGTATATTGTCTAATGTACGCTAAATCGTTATTATTATTGTTGCTGGTAATGTTGTTTACTTCCGTTCATTTGTGACACAATTCACATTATAACCCAAGACGTTCCAGCTTTGACCATCCAGTCATAATTGTTCCACTATTAGCCTCACGATCATAATATCGTGGATTAAATTCCTGGATCAGAAGTGCGTTATATTCTTGACCAAGGTACTTTTCATTAGAATCAACATGTGATGATGCTGGGTCACATACTGGGAGAGGGTAGGGGCGTGAATGTCTGATTACGATTAAATTGGCTCTTAAAACAATTATCAAATGTATGGCGCGTGTTACCAATCCATTATCTTTCAACGGTGACGGTCGGCTCTTTACCTAGGGTTACATTATTTCATACGCTTAATTGAGTTTTGAGTGTACGATAATCCAAAGCGAGTCCCTAACTCATAATCCCAAGATGCAACTGTCACAATCCTACACTTTCTTCGGATACAATTTCTTTAGAAATTCAATTCTAGCGAAAATTTCCTTTCCTGAGATACATAACAGACACAGGGTTGATTATTTTTTATGGTGAAGTAATAGCTATTATTGTGCCATAGAACTTCTCAAAGCTAGACACCAAAATCTAAGCCTTCTCCAAGCCTAATTAAGTTACCTGTAAAGAAAACGAAACAATACCAAACTAAGCTAAGCAATCAC